>NC_045700.1:27917491-28217491 GCF_009834535.1 Camelus ferus | reverse complement strand
GTCCATTTCCACCACCTGTGCTAAGCCCCCAAAGTGACAACACTCTGATTTAACACCTGAATCAAACCCCTGCTGAAGAGGAGGAGTCCTAGCACGACCGGTTCACAACACTGTGTCCTCAATAAATCCCATTCCCATGTATGTCCTCAATAATTGCCTATACGCAAACTTTCCGGCCATAATCAATCCTAAATGATACAGAAACTACATACTATTGGAGTTTCTTCAAATTACCTTGGTCCCCTCTGGAAAAGCCAGGAAGATGTTTAATCTTGGTAGCTTCCTACCTCTTGTTTTCAGCATTTTCCTTCCCTCCCCAGGATAGCACTGGCATTTAAACAAGAAACTCTTGACAAACCCACCCTTCAAGACATAGAATAAATCTGTAATGTGTGATTCTATACTGTGAATGGTGTATATGTGAGAGAGATAAAGAGACTGAGATACTACCATTGAGGGGTAAGAGAGGGCAGTCCAACATCCTTCTCTATCAGTCAGCGTTCTCCAGAGCAACAGAACCAACAGGATAGATACAGATTTACAGATGATAGACAGACAGACAGATAGACAGATAGACAGACAGATGATAGATAGATGATAGACAGGTAGGCAGATGAATGATCTAGCTATCTACCTATATGAAGAAACTGGCTCACTGGAAACTCATCCAGAAATTAACGCTGCAGTCTTGAGGCAGAATTTCCTCTTCCCCAGAAAACCTCGGATTTCGCTCGTCAGGCCTTTAACTGATAGGATAGGGTCCACCCATGTCATGAAGGGCAATGTGCTTTAAAATCAACGGATGGTAGATGTTAAGCATATCTACAAAATACTTTCATAGCAACACCTAGGTTAGTGTTTGATGAAATAATTGGCTACTACAGCCTAGCCAAGTTAACACATAAAAACATCACACCTTCTAATCTGCTCTGGGTCCTAGTTCCCACATACCCACCTAACCTTCTTCTGGAAACACGACTGCCACAAAGCACCATCCCATTTCCTTGTGAGGCCATTTCCCTGCTCATGAATGGGGGATTTAGGGAAGGAGAAATCAAAGGCTTTAAATTTTGTCTTTTGAAAAGCTCTTGTCTGCTGAGAAACATTAACAAATGACCAACTTGGATGAAGATTTGGCACCTGGTTAAATTCACGGTCATCCACAGCATTTCCTCCTCCAAGAGCAAAAATTAACCCTATCGGTGTTTTGGCAACAGGCCCCCCAGTGGGGGGTGATTTGAGTCTTTCTTCATTTTATGTCGAAACTGTAGCCAAGCATCTCCCTTGGCCAAAGTGCTTGCTCGAGTCCTGCAGGTAACTTGTTATCATGCTCTGGTAACAGGCATTTTGCATGTACATGACTCAGGCTCTGCCTAATCCAGCTGCCATTAAACTGAGCAGGAAATGGCACAATTCTTTTTTCAAAAAGTGCTCATCAGGAAAGGAAAAAAGAATATTACTTTCCCTAAACTATCAATTCTCTTTTCACACTTAACATACAAATAAAGCCTTTGAATTATTCATGCTACATCAATCAAAACTCTTGTTGTCAAAGACATGCTGATTCAGGCTTTCTCTAAACCGCTTGGCCCACCCCCTCAAGGCTCCCTGACCCCTCATTACCACCCCAAATTAAGGTACATTAAACAGGCTTCCAAGATAATTGGGTGATTTGAGTTTATACTTCTAAAATTTAAAAATATCTTTTCCGAATTGTGCTATAAAAGTACTTTGGAAGAGTAATTAAAGACTACAAAAATGAAGTGCTGAAAGCAAGATGAAATAGAAAAATCAATGAAAGTGCCCTAATTTGAGTCCCCAGCCCTTAAAGCAGGAAGTGTTCAGCCTCTCGACAAGAGTACAGATTTTGACTCTCTGTTGCCTGGAAGTTCAAGTGTTGCCCTGAATTTCCTCCTTGCCCAAATTAAAAGTTCTTTGAGAACACAGAAAATGGCTCTACTTCTTTCCCAGCACAACACTGGGCCTTCAGGGGACTGAAGGGGACAGGCCTGACCCAAGAGAAGAGCTAGGATACGTCACTGAAACCAAGAAGCCGACACGGTGTAGCTTTCCCTTTAAATTCTGGTACCTAATCGAGAGTCCTGAAGAGTGCTGATTCCGTGGGCTGCCCTCAGGCGTCTGTACACCCTGCCATGTTTCTTCTGCTTCAAAGGACCTATTATTGTTTTATGCAGAACATCAATACAGTACAGCCTAGCAACAAACATGGACGCTATTCCTGTCCTGGAAAGAATCATATGGCAATAGCAACAGAGCTGCGTGCTGCCCTTAGGTCTGGCCACCCCTTGTCTGGCAACAAGAATATAATGAACACTCGTTACACTGAATTTGGGAGGTGCCCGGCAGTCTTTTCTGAGTTCAAAGTGCTTGATCTCACCAGCTATCAGATACCATGTCTAACCTGATGCTCAGACTCGTGTCTGCTGTGTAATTAGGTTCAACGGGCATATCTAACAACAAAGCAGGTACTGGCCCCACAGAGAAGTTAGATGTCCTTGAAGAATCCATTAACTAAGTCAAGGATGGAGGCAAGGGAACAAAACCTCACACATTTCTAAGTACAGGTGGGAAAACAAATCAGATGTAAATCTAACCAAACTTCTGGACATGATGGTGTCATGGCTCAGCAACCACATTCATGTTCTAAGGAATTCTACAAAACAAGCATTAGATTCATCTGCTCATCTACTTGGTAACACTGATCTGCTGACCACCTACTGTGTCCTAGTTGTGCTGGGTGCTGGTTGGGACAACTGATGCCAGTGACGAACAGTCCCTGTCCTCATGGAGCCCAGTATCCAGATGGTGCTGATAAAGGAATACAGACCGACCTATTTCATTTGAAAACACAACTGACATACTATTTATTTCCCGGAATCCCAAATTACCACTATTAGCACTATTTCTTTAATCGTTCATTACAGGAATTTAATTCTAAGTCTACTTCATTCAGTCCTGTTCCTTATATGACAGTCATATCCTGTACATTATATCATATTCAGTCCAGTCCCATCCATGACCGTGACTTTCCCAAGCCTGCTGAAAGATGGAGGAAAAGGGGAACTTGCAATCACTCAACATCTTATTACATGCCAGCCCTTGTGCTAAGTAAAAACTGAAGCAATTCATTTAATCCTCCCAACAATCATCAGAAGTAGGCACTGTACTCAAGAGAGAAAAGGGAACCCTCCCACACTGTTGGTGAGAATGCAAATTAGCGCAGCCACTATAGAAAACAGTACAGAGGTTCCTTAAAAAACTAAAACCAGAGATGCCATATGATCCAGCAATCCCAATCCTGGGCATATATCTAGAGAAAAGATATGTGCACCCCAATGTACATAGCAGTACTACTTACAATAGCCAAGACATGGAAGCAACCTAAGTGTCCATCAATGGATGAATGGATAAAGAAGATGAGTTATAATTATACAATGGAATACTACTCAGCCACAAGACAGAATGAACTAATGCCATTTGCAGCAACATGGATGGACCTAGAGATTATCATCATCACTTACTAAGTGAAGTGAGTCAGACAGAGGCAGCCGAGTAACATATGATACCACTTATTTGTGGAAACTGAAAAAATGACACAAGCAAATTATTTACCAAGCAGATAGAGACTCACAGACATAGAAAACAAACCTATGGTTACCAAAGGGGAAAAAGGGGGAGGGATAAGTTAGGAACTTGAGATTAGCAGATATAAACTATTTTGTATAAAACAGATAAGCAACAAGGTGTATAGCACAGGGAACGACATTCAGTACCTTGTAATAAACCACAATGGAAAAGAATATGAAAAAAGACCATATACATATATATGTATATATATGTGTAACTGAATCCCTTTGCTGTACACTGGAAACTAACACAACATTGTAAATCAACTACACTTTAATAAAAAAAAAAAAAAAAAAAGAAGTAGGCATTATTATCTTTCCTCCTTCAGGCAAGGAGACTGAGGCTCCGAGAGAAGAGAAAACAAGAGAGAACAGGTCAGGAGCAGAGCTTAGCTTCAAAGCTGGAGTAACCGACCCCAGGGGCCTGTGCTCATCAGGGTTCCTGGTCAAGCAGCCCGCATGGGAGAGGCTGTGGGTCAAATGATACAGTCTCGTCCTCCAACATCCAGCATTTACTGGCTGTGTGGCCTCAGGGGCAGTACCTAATGGCTTACAGCCCAGCCTCAACTCCATCCCTGTACAAAGGGGAAGGATGCCTGCCCGACTAAATTTCTATGAGGATTTTTGACATGCCTGGCACATGCTAGTTCCTTTTTAAAAAAGAAAGCTAGTGATAATAACGATGCTGACAAAGGCCTCACTGAGATCAGAAGAAAGAAAATAATTATTTGGACTCTTACCTAAAACTCTCCCTTACAGACAGTTGCAAATGACTACCAACAGCAACAGCCTTGAGGCAGAGCCCACGCCCCAGGAGGAGTCTGGCTTGCAAAGATGCAGTTTATTTTTGCTTTGCAAGTGAAAAAATTTTTAAAGAGATGTTTCCTTTATATATGCATTTGGTGCTGGTTTCCTCAAACATGTTTTCAGAGGAAGTGGTTAAAGCTTAAGTTTAAGAAACCAGGAGAGATGGGGCAGGCAGGATGATCACCACAGTATTCTGTGTTTCCCATAAGCAGATGCCAGGTATAGGCATCCCCTAACCCCCAAGAACAGTAGGTGTTATCCTACTACAATCCACTGACTTAAGCATTTGGCTAACCAAGGAAGTGATCTGAGAGGAAGTAAAGGACCCAAATCCAATTTAAAAGATACATTAGTTCTACAACAGTTCAGTGTAATTATTATTTATTTAGACATCCCACAGGTGCCACGACTGTGTAATTCTATGTTCTGTTGAGGGTTCAGGAAATGACTGGGGTTGTTTAATGTGGTTTAAACAAGACATCACAATCTCCCATCCAGAATGCTCACCGCCATCTGTCCTTTCTCTAGGCATCTTAAACTCTTTCTCAGGCATAACCACACAGCACATTCCCAGGAGGAAGGCAGAGAGAGTGCTCCATGCAGAAGGCAGCTGGAGCCCGCGCAGAACTAGTAACTTGTCTAAAGATTGACCAGAAGGATGGAGGCAGAATCCACCTCTCCCAACCTCAGGGTGGGAGCCCACAGGAGCTCAGCCCACTGAGTCCTGAAGATGCTCAGATCGCCCCAATCCACAGTACCCAAGCACTCTAGGAACCACATGTGAGGTAGCCATGCAGAGAGAATGGGGCTGAACGCCTGAAACTGAGGGATCGTGAATAAAGGAGGTTAGGTCTTGGGCAAGAAAGGAAGGGATGAACTAACTCATACCTGTGAATGTTGCTGTAGGATTACTGACTGTCCCCGCTGCCTCCCTAATAACACGTCTCAGATATCTAGGAAAGCTCTGTTGGACATTTTTGTAGGTGAAAGGACGGCTGCCATCTTCCTCGAATACATGCTGTATCTCCTACCCCCAGGGTGAGTGTTAGGATTCCCTCCCCACTGCCCTGTTGTCTTTATGCTACTACTCTACATTCATCTCAGTTTCGGTTGTTCTGTCAGCAAATCTGCAATGGATTCCCAAACACTAAAGTAGTTACTGGTGGCAGTAGTACTACCATTCAATCCTAAGTGGTTGTTACCAGACTCGAGTTGTGTGTACTTGAAATCCTGTGAATCTGAGAGTTAGACTTCAACCCACGAACAAGAAAAGTAACACTCCACTGAATTACCAACAATCACATCTACAAGGGTGAGTGTTTTTTCTTAACATTACACCTTTGATAAGCGTATTTCTGACCATTTTTTTTAAACATAATGATTCCTTTGGCCTCAATAAATGATGCCTCAAGTTGACAGATCACCCAGTAGATGCAACTGACTAACAGGCAGCTTGTTTCCTCACTGTTTCCTCCCTGACTCTAGCCTCTTGCCATTCACTCCTAACACCTAAGACCCAGCTCAGAGCATATAGGTTACGAGAGGCCGCACACACCTTTGTCCAAACATTAGCGTTGACTTGGTCTCAGCTTCATTGAAGACTGAGGGGGAACAGCAAATAACGATGGTGGTTCTACAGTTCCCGCCCAGAGAGTCCTGAAGAATCCGAGTCATCTTGCTGTCCCGGTATGGCACGTGTGTTTTCTATTTAAGAAAAGAAAAAATATCGGCTGTTACAGACCCTTCGAAGGAAAAACACAGAGGCAAGCAAGTTAGTGATGGGAGCACTGGGCTCAGAAACGTGTGAAATAAGAATTTGTTGCCTGGTCTCTGGCTCTTGCCAAAATTTAGAAATGCCCATTCTGGGACCTGGGTCATATGAAATTAGCATCACCATTAACACGTTTTAATGGGCTAGATCTCCTAGCAAGCGCAGTGCCCACAGCCAGGATTTCCCCTGTCCCTTTTAAACAAAAACAAATGAATCCCTGGGGTGTGTGGCAGAGAGAGGACATGGACCCAAAAAACGATTTCCCATAATAACATTTAATAGATGGGGACAGGATCACTTACCGTCCCTTCTGCCAAGGCAGAGATCACGTTTCCAAGAGCAGACAAAGACTTATTGATATTTTTAGCTTCATCAAGAACAGCTCCCTCGGCACCAGTTTTGCTGACCTACCAGAGAGAAGAGAAAACAGAGCTGCACAGGATGGCAAAAGCTGAGGAGAAAACTCCGATGCACAGGAGGGCAAGCGGAGAGGAGGGGCCCACGCGAATCCTCCCGGAACACAAGGAAAAAGAAAAGTAAGAAAGAATCATGGTGATAAAATGTCCCTCATGCTTGAGGCTGGGGATTTGTCCTCTCTCGTTGTCATTTCCCTCTCACTTAGGTTTCAGGGGAGTGGCTGAAATGCCTCAAGTGGAGTGGTGGCAGATGCTTCCCAGGGGCACCCCAGAGAAACGAGGATCCAAGAGCACTGTCACTACAGACAGGCTGGGGTCCTGCGAGGCTGAATCACTGTCTCCACGCCGGGGAAGGGTTGAAAGGAGACGCTGTCCTGGCCACAACGAATGGACGCATTGAGAATGTGTAAATCACAAGCTCCAACTTCAGGCAAAGGACCTGAGGCGGTAGGAATGGTTATCCAGACTCTCCATTCCTTCCCTACTTACTCCCACGGCAAGGAAAAAAAGAGCAATCATCCGAGAAGGAAAATACCTGATGAGGCAGGGAAAGTCAAGAAAACGTGTATTACATAGTGAACTTGTCTTTTTTTTCCTCTGCCAGCAGAGGGACCGTGCACCTTTCCTCCTCGGCTGTGTCATTACTGGTAATTTCGTATTTACGGCATTTGCTTTAGGTAGAGAGCAGTTCACAGACGCTAGAAAAAGGGGAACTCAACGTGATTCATAGCTCTGCTGACTGGACAAATGATGCAGGGGGAGCGGCTGCTCTCTGAAGAAAGAAAAGCACAGAAATGGTTTTAAACTGCGCCAATTATGTATAAAGGGGAAACTCCCAACAACAGAGTTGAATGCATGTCTAGATGGAGGATATTTTCAAAGAGGACAGATTCTCATCTCTCTGGACCTCGTGTGTGTGGGTACCCTTGCTTATGGACGAAGAAGTAACAGCTGCTGGGTCACAAACAGTCATAGTCTATTCTCACAGCGTTGTTCAAGGTGCTTTCATATTTAACCCATCTTAACTCCATGAAATATGCAAGTCAGGTACAATCACCTTCTTTTTACAGACAAAAGGAGCTCCAGGGATGTCATGCTGCCCACCCCAGGGAAGAACACTATTTAGGGGAGAGGGGCAGTCAGACCCAGAGCTCCGTTCTACTAGATCACGCTGACAGATTCATGCAGTCGCACCTAGGGCAAGGAAAACAGATGTTTAACAGCATAAGAAACGACATACGCGACCTCATAAATATCACCAGCAACAGCGACACTGTGCGGGCTTCCACTCTCAACTGCCAGCATGAAGCACTTTTCAGCTGCATCGGCGCCCTAAGTACTCAGCTCTGTGCTAACAGGGCAAGCTCGGGAAGAGGGAAAGGGTCACTGGGAACTCTGTCAGGACCCATAGAGCAAGTGTGGAAGCAAGGCAGACGCTGGCTGCTAACGGTCAGTCTAGAAGTAAGCAATGCTGCTCCGAACTCCTGTTCTGGTGGGCGTCTGTTTAATTGAAGTGACAAGCCTGGACCAGCACAATTTTCCACTCCCAACTAGGACTATCCAGATTTTCTGCTCAAGGCTTTATAAATGCACACAGGAGGACAATCCAAGTGGCCATTACTTACACGGATGTTTGTGGCCATAACTTGGTGTACAGCAACTCAGTGAGTGGGGATAAATTACACAGTTTGGGAGACTGACCGAGCTTCAGGGCTGGCCCTGATGGGGACAGTCAGCACAATGTCAGTGATGACGGGGGCCACGTGGCATTGTGCACAGGTACTTGCTCTGTGATGTCGCCCCAGGAGGGCAGGGCCCCCAGCCAGGGTGTGGCAGCAGAAGCCTCTAGTAGTGCTACGGAAGTGAGGCTGGGAGTGGGCAGGTGGGAGTTTCTGGGAAGCCTGTTTGGTCTGGAGGATGTCCTCAGCCAGTGCCTGGGAGAGCATTAACAGGGCACAGATGCCAAAAGAAAACCCTGACAAAATCAGAGAAGGGTCAGGACTATGGTAAAACACTGGCACCAGGCCCCGTAGCCTGAAGGAATTAAGGCTGCCCACACAGGACGCAGTCAGTTCGTGCCTTCTGCAGAGAGAAGCAGGGGAGGCAGGGAGAGCCCCCTGTTCCAGATCTTCTATCAGCAAACAAACCTGCAGAGGCAGGACCGCCACACTCCAACGGCAGAGCCCCTTCCTAGCTGAACCTGTTATAACACGGAGATCCTTCCTGTTCTCTGAAGTTCACGTCCCTCCCGTGTTTGTGCAGCTGCCTTTGCCAGGCGAGGTTCACACCAATACCTGCCTAATGTCATCATCAGAGCTTATTAGGCATAAATCAGAGTTGGCATTCAAAGTACCCCCTGTGACGTGAATAGGAGACTTCAGGACCAGAAAAGAAAGAGCAGGGAAATGAAGGTTAAATTTAATAACATCTTGGCACAACATCAGAAACTTTAAGAGCTCTTTAAAACCAGGGAATCGAAAGGCATAAAAATTATACCATTGCAAGCTGAAGCAAATAACAGGGGAAAATTGTGGATAATACAAATAAAGAACCAATTACCTTTTCGCTCCCAGCCAAATCAACTAGATAAAGCTTCCCACTGAGTTTTTTTTCAGTCTCTACATTCTCTTGTTTAATATTAATCAGGAAGATACTGTGACTTCTAGAGCTGTGTTCATTCATGTCTGAAAAGGAAAACAGTTTACTGCTCTACAAAGAACACATACATTTAGGTAGCAAGCCTTTCAAAAAAAGCACAACAAATCATGCCTGGTAGCTCCATTTTTTAAAGTCTACCCAATTAAAAAAATTATCTGAGACCACCATGTCCTCTTTTTAACACTCATTCTAGAAATGCAGGATTTAAAATATCTTTACATGGCAAAGAAATGAATCTAAAAATCATAGCCAGAGGTTTAAGACAACAGATTCCCTGTTCTGCCTGAAGTCCCCATCCTCTGACATCCCAGCCTCCCAATCCAGCCTGCCTCTCCCTTAAAGAGCTCACAGCCTCCTCCCTGTCTCACTTGAAGTCCCCCAGCCCTCAACATCGTGATTAGTACCTGATATATTCCACCTCCTTCGTATGTAAGCCTTGTCTTATCAGTGATATCATAAGCTTTCTTAAGGAAGAATTATGACTTTCTTAAGGATTAAGACATACACTTTTATAACCCATGCTAGGTGCACAGAGGGTCTCAAAGATGAAATGTGCTTCATTAGAACCAAGTACCAAAAATAAAAATCTTCTTGGACCCTGGCCTTTGTTCACCAGACAGGCAGAGATCCCAGTGATTGCCTTATTGGACCCTCATTAGCAATCATTTCTTAAAACCATCTAACCAAATTATGTGGGAAAAAAGTCCTAAAGATTCCACAAAAATGTTAGAGCTAATAAACGGATTCAGCAAAGATGCAGAATACAAAAGCGATATGTAAAAAAAATCAGTTGCATTTATATATGTTAACAATGAACAATCTGAGAAGGAAATTAAAAAAAAATAATAATTCCATTTAAAATAGGAACAAAAAGAATAGGATACTTAGGAATAAACTTAACCAAGGAAGTGAAAGACTTGTACGCTGAAAACTATGAGATGTTGCTAAAAGAAATTAAAGAAGACACAAATAAATGAAAAGATAACCTTTGTTGTTGGATTAGAAGACTTAACGTTGTTAGGATGTCAATCCTACCAAAAGCAATCTTCAGACTCAATGCAATCTCTATCAAAATCCCAATGATGTTTTTTGCAGAAATAGAAAAGCCCATCCTAAGATTCATATGGAATCTCAAGAGACTCTGAATAGCCAAAGCAATCTTGAAAAAGAACAAAGTTGGGGGTCTCACTTACTGATTTCAAAAGTTACAACAGAGGTAATCAAAATAGTGTGGTATTGGCACAAAGGTAGATAAATAGATCAGTGAAATAGAATAGAGAGACCAGAAACAGACCCTCACATAACATGGCCAAATAATTTTCAACAAGACTGTCAACACCATTCAATGGGGAAAGAATAATCTCTTCCCCAAATTGAAAACTGGATATCCAAATGCAAAAATGAAGTTGGACTCTTCCCTTAGGCCATAAATAATAGTTAATGCAAAAAGGATCAAAGACCTAAATGTAAAAGTTAAAACTATAAAACCTTAGAAGAAAACACAGGGGGAAAGCTTGATGACATTGGATTTGGTAATGGTTTCCTGGATATGACACCAAAAAATACAAGCAACAAAAGAAAAAAATACATAAATTGAATTCCATCAACCTTAAAAACTTTTGTGTGTAAAAGGATGTTATCAACAGAGTGAAAAGGTAACCCACAGAATGAGAGAATACATTTGTAAATCATATATCTGATAAGGGTTTGAGATCCAGAATATATAAAGAATTCTTACAAACAAACAAAAAAACCCCCAAACAACCCAATTTTAAAAAATGGGCATAGGACTTGAATAGACATTTCTCCAACAGGTGTACACTTAATATCACTAATCATTAGGGAAATGCAAATCAAAATCACAATGAGGTACCACTTAATACCCATTAGGATGATTATTAAAAAGAAAAAAAATCAGAAAATAAAAAGTGTTGGCAAGGACATGGAGAAACTTAGACTGTTGCACACTGTTGGTGGGAATGTAAAATGGTACACTTGCTATGAAAAACAGTGTGGAAGCTCCTTAAAAAATTACCACGTGATCCAGCAATTCTACTCCTGGGTATGTACCCAAAAGAAGTGAAATAGATACTTATACAACCATGTTCATAGCAGCATTATGAACAATAGCCAAAAGGTAGAAGCAAGACAACGTCTACCTACGGATGTGTGAATAAACAAAATGTGGTATATACACACAACAGAACATTACTCTGCCTTTTTTAAGGAAAAAGGAAATTCTGATACATGCTAACATGGAGAACCTTGAAGACGTTATGCTAAGTGAAACAAGCAAGTCACAGAAGGACTTGTATCATTCCACTTACATGAAGTACCTAGAGTTGTTAAATTCACTGAGACAGAAAGTAGAATGGCGGTTCCCAGGGGTTGGAGGAGGCAATATGTAGGGTTATTATTCAATGGAGTTACTATTCAGTTTCCATTTGGGATGATTAAAAATTCTGGAAGTAGGTAGTGGTGATGGTTTCAAGTACTGTGAATGTATTTACTGCCACTAAATTGTACACTTAAAAGTGGTTAAAGTAGTCAATTTTACATTATGTATATTCTACCACAATAAAAAAAAAAAAAAAAACACCTTACTAGAATGATTAGAAAAATAGTGCTCTGGACCAACAATTCTGAACCGGGGGGCCAAGATGGACTGTCAGATAGCCCATGAATAATTACGACTAACAATCACTTAAGGAACAGTGAAAAACTTCTTTACAAATGAGACGCTATTACTATGAGAATATCAGCCTTATGATCTTTCCTGTACGTGTATGAGCAGAAGAGAGAGAAGTAGAGATTAACCTATGCTACATACAAGTCTACGCTCACCTATGAAATTTGCCACATGTATACTATCATCTGATACGTTCACTGGGGTAGAGAAACAGTTGAGAATTACAGTTCTGGATCGAAGTATCGTAGAACCAGTCAACCAAAAAATGCTCTAATCTCTTCTACACCATGCGGGCAACTCACTGCCTCTCTAGGTAGCAGGCTTTACTTGGGGCAGCGATAAGGATTCAAGTTCTTCTTGCAGTAGGTCAAAAGCTGCCTCCCTGTCGCTTCAACAATCCTGGGGCATCTACACATTCAGATCAAACAAAGCAAGCTAACTCTGTTTCTTAATGTCAACACCTTGAATACATTGAGAATATGTTAAGAAATACTGCATCAACCACATGTCATCCCCAGATATTTTTCTCTCTTCAGAGCTAGAAATCCTTAGTTCTTTCAGGTTGTCTTCATTTGAACTCACTCTCATTTGTCCATATTCCTCTGAATAAGGCAGACAGCCCCCATCACTTCACGGAACCTCTGCTGCTATACCACCTCATGCCCTGCCTCTCCAAGACGGGATGAGCAACGAACCACAAGGTAAACCAGCTGACCTGACGGTGTTTGTTGTTAACAAAGCCTCAAAAAGTTTACAGTTAAGTTCCCAGCTCTGCATTCTGAGTTTCTCCATGTATTTCTTTCCCTTTTCCCAGAGGGCAGAAATCTAACGTGGTTTCTTTCCATGTGTACGACTGGCATATAGACTCTGTTGATTTGGATTTGTTTTAAACCTGAACAATAACATAGTTAAAGTAAATGAACTTAGACGATTACTTTTCCTCCTTTAGTCGGTTGGTTGGTTGCTTTCCTCAGTGTTCAAGCTTATGCTGTTACCAGGGCCCAGTGAGTGTCACCCAACAGTTCCAAGAGTCCCCTGGACAGCTGAAGTCACCATGTCCCACGACCTGTGCAGGCACACTGGGACTGTGCACACCCTCGTGTCGGGGTGTGGGTCACAGCTTTACAACTGCCTTTTGGTGCACTGTTCCCCTTGGAACACATTAGCCCCACCCGACCTGGCTGGTAGGCAGATGTCTGTGCCCTAAGTTAGAGGGGAGGAGACACAGCCCATGCTTACTTGTTACAGCCACGTGGCGGTTTGCTTTGCCTTCATCTATCACATCCATGACTTCCTCGGGGCTTGACACGAACCGCTCGGTGCACCCCTGCAAGACAGTCAGGTCAGGTTCGCCACCGAAAAACTGAAAAGCGACAAGACTTTGAAACAGCTGAACATCTCCCTGTTTCTCTTCCAGAGATGCCCATCAAGAGAAAGGCTGCAAGGTCGATCCAACGACTTTTCCTCCTCGCTCAGGGCTTGAATTTCACATTAAAAAGAAGTCTGAGCAAACGCTAGGAAGCCCAGAAGTAAATCGTACAAGAAATGCCAGATTTTAAGTACATATCCATACTCAACAGCTGTGGAGAAAATAAAGAAGAAAAACCAATGATAGAAAAAGAAACGGATGAAATCTTGCCTTGCTTTTCATTCTAGCCACCAGCTTTAATGAGATGCTGAAATTCTAGGCACAATGCTGTGATGGGCTTCCCCTAGCTGCGAAGAATAAACAACTGTGCTTGATACCAAAGCCTCTTTAAATGTGAGTAATAGGCATCTGTCCACTTCTGCAGTTCTTAGCTCCTGTGATTAGACATCTGTGACAGCTTTACACAGATTCGACTGAAGAAACTAAACATTCATTTTTGAACCAGATGAATGTTAAATATTAGGAACATGGTTAAGTATCTACATGCACTTTATTGGTAATTGGGCATCTTATGCAATAATCATGACAGAGATTGGAGAGAAATCAATGCATCATTGATCAAGTTTTCCTCATACCTTTACGTACGGGACTCTGTTTTTATCTTCGTGAACAGCCAAGTTTGTCTTGGATACTACAGAGATGATAATGATGACATGCAAAGAAGAAAACAAAAGTTAAGACCTTATGTTGGAGGAAAAATAGAAATTGTTACAGAAGATAGGCAAAGCTAATCTCTTTGCAATAACTGAAGTTTAAGCTTTGGCTGAGAGTAAGCAGAGAGCCTGAAGGCAATGGAACATCTCTATAAATTCCTGAAGCAGAAGTGCTGTACATCATTTCAACCTCCCTGGACTTTAGTCACAGAACAAATAAAGGACAAGAATTCAGGTTACTCACCATCCAGTAAGTCCCTGATTTTGTCCAAGTAGATCTCAAAATAGGAAACCTGATTAAAAACAAATTGATTTTGAAACAGAAATGCCACGCTGCATTTCAAAAACATCAGTATTAGAACTTGTAAAAGCTTTTTGTCACGCTACGAAGAGGAAGAAGGGGGCCACCAAGGGAAGATTCAGAGCCCTAGAGGGCAGGGCTCCGGCCAGCGCCCTGTAGTCCTCTGCTTCATGCTTGTCAGCTTGCTCTATGGGTCCCTGCCCAGGGGCCACTCTCCACCTCCACATCACAGCTCCCTGCTGCTCCACTAGGCGTTATTTACATCCTGTGTTAGACAGCCTCACAGGAGGACCCTACCTCTTCACCTTAGAGGAGCACCAAGCAAATTTCTAGGTACAACAGCAGCTGGAATAGTACACGTCCTTTGCAAGTAACTGTCAAAAGCCAGTAGGTCTCAGTAGGTACGATACTGACAGCCCCATCAGGCCAGGCAGGGAGCAGGTCCCAAACATCCACATGAAGAAAGGGGGGGGGGGGTGTGAGGCCAGTTTGCTTGGAACTACGGAACAGTACCGGGGAGAGAGCTGATAATACAGGTTAGTTTGGGGAAGTCCAGGAAGGATTTGAATAAAATGTAATTTAATAAAAGACAATTAGACCATGGGAAGGAAAGAAAGCCTTCCAATTAATTATTCTCAAACCTCAGTCCCAGCACTGCCTTTATCAGCATCTCCCACAGCGTTTGTTTACATTGTGAACTCCACTGCAATCGTCCTGAATCAGAATCTCCGAGAAAAGGAGTTAGGAATCGGTTTCTAAACTCCCCAGGTGACTTTTATCTTAATCTCAGGCTGACATCTGAGAACAACTTTAACTAGATCTGTGACCTTGCAGATTTAATTCGCAAGTAACCAAGGCCCTCAGCCTCAGTGCTCCTATCTGTCAGAGGAAGCCGCTAGACTTGATGATGTCAAAAATCCCCGCTAGGATTCTGAACTCAGTCTACATCTGCTTTCTGCCGACCAACTTTTCTCTCCCTCACGTTCAAGGGGTTTTAAAAATCTAAACAGAGCATTGGACAAAAAAGGTATTTAAAAAGTTGTAAAAAGTAAAGTTGGGATGTAACTCTGCAGGTGAAATCTCACCCCCACATCCCAGCTCTGGACCAGCCCCACCTCTAGGTAAGCAGAAGGGGAGCATCACTAACTCAGCACCAGTCCCAACCCAGCTCAGCCCTGGTTCAGTATCTTTTGTCTGTGTCTCCGCCTGGAACCTCCTGACTCCCTTGTTTCCCTGAGATCTGGGGTCCCGGCTCCAAACCCTGGACTCTGTAGCTGAGCGTCCTCTCCCTAACAACCTCTGCCTCTAGAACTTCAGTCAAACTGCCCTGACGCTGAGCCTCTCTGTTGTAGACACATCTACCTGACCTTCGAAAGACCCACCGCTCTGGAAGCCTCTCCCTGTGGCCAAAATCTTAGGGTCTATTTGGCCTCTAACCTAAGACATCTCTAACCCAGCTCTGCTGCAGCCAACTCAACCCTGGTTCCAACCCATTCTGTGTACTTCAGAACTGTCTGATTTTCATTAAGACTTTTCTGTTATCTTTGAGATCTTAAACATGTGCCCTTATCTCCATGGGTTACAGGGAAAATTAAATGCATCTGACAAGCAGTTGTGAACTAGGTATTAGCAAATCTGGCAATTAGAATCCTGTTCACATTTAATACAGAAAAAGAACTCTGACTTAGTAACTTCCTTTTACCATAGCAGATAGTGGCTGCTTTTAATTTTGTTATTTTTGTTACCTCCAATACTCTGTAAGACCAGATAGAAGAAAAATAAATAAGCATTGTTTGGCACAAGGAAAAGCATGTTCGAAAATAACGTTTAAATCCTCTGTGGGACTCACTTTAAGGAACAGATTTTCAATATTGCCTTAATCAAGCCTCTTTTTCTTGATGCAACCTGTCACTACTCGGTTCAAAATATGAAGTAGTCAATAGATAACCTGCCCACTTAGGATTATTAGTTATAAAACAAGAGAGCATGACTACAAATGCGGAACAGGGACGTGGACTGCAAAATTCAGCCCTAGATATGAGTGTTGTTCCTTCTCTCCTCCCCCTTCATGCCAGGGCTGTCTTTATCTTAATAAGATTCTAATACGAGACCCTATTTGGAGGGCAATAATTGGTTTAACATCTTACTCCAGGATTATCCCATAAGAACCCTACAGTGGTTTAAGGTATTTAAATGCAAACAGCCTTAAAGATGCACTAAGCTCCTAAATCTTGATCCCATCAAAGCCACAAGCTTCTGTATCCTCAGATAGAAAGAACTCTGGCGAGGATGAGAAGCTGGTTTTAGCTAACAAAGGGAGCTGGCAGGAAAAAGATTTGCCAGATGTACTTTCTAATTGGGCAAACAGCTGTTACCTTGTTTTTATATAATTTGGGGAGGGTACACAGCAGAAATAAGTAAAGGTGTAAATTTAATACAGTGGAACAGGTACTGCATGTGGGGTTGGTCACATCAAGAGTCAAATCTCAACTCTGCCAACGACTTGTTATGTCACTCGGGCCATCTGGCTCTACATCTTTGAACTTCAGTTTCCTCATCTCCAAAATGATGGGCCTGGACACTTGGGTCCCAGCCTTCAGGGATGATCAGCCTTTTGGTTGATGTGCTCAGCTCCAAGTCTTCTTAGAGCTGCCCCTTTCTCCCCACCCTCCACCCTTATCAACCCCATCCTCAGTCTCTGTGGTGGGGGCTCCACCAGCCACATGCATTCTGGACACAGCTAATTGGAGCTGAGGGGTTGCCTACTAGAGGCGGGGCCCATGGGCCCCTTCCCAGGGAGATTTGGAATTTGAAACAAGGGAATGTGGAGCAGGAGCTGCCATGTTGCAAGATGGTCTGGAACAAGAGAAGAAATAAAGCAAGAGGGTAAAAATGCAGGGACTATAACAGGGTGGTTTCTTTAGGGGTGGTAATGAAAATGTTCTGGAATTAAATAGTGATCATGGTGTACAATTTTGAAATATATTAAAACCCATCAAATTAAATACTTCAAAAAGGTGAATTTTATTGTATGTGAACTATATCTCAATTTTTTTTTAAGTTAAAAAGAAAAAAAATAGGAAAAGCAGGGCTTGGATTTCTTGTTTCTCCACAACCCCCCGCCCCGATGCCTACTGTCAGATTCTGGATCTTTTAACAACTTCCTCTATTTGCTTACACAAGTGGCCTTCAGTCACTCACAAACAAAGGAGTGCTGATGAATATCCCCCTGCTACCAAATGTTATGAATTAACAGCCATGGTTAAGACAAATTTCTCTTTTGATTCAAATTTAAGCCAGAACATAGGTTCTGGGTTTTTTTTTTTTAAATAAACAAACAAACAAACAAAAAACAAGGAGGAGAAGAATTCTCTTTCCCAATACTTTTCAGAGCATGCTTTTCAAAACTAGTCTGTCAGACTCCACGGTGGAGAGGGGGTGGGGGGGATATACCCACAGTCAAGTACGCTGGGAAACGTAATATACTACATGCCCCCTTTCAGAACTGCATTACACCGTAGAGTATTTAAGCTTGTGCTAAATTTAACATTGTTCAACAAAGCATTTTCCCAGCTTCTCTGGCCACATAAGCCTTTTCCGTGGTAGCCCACCTAGGGGTAATACGAGGGGCTGTGTTCCATGGAACACACTTTGGGAAATGTTGTCCTCACTTGATCATGGACACATGCCTGTCATATCTGCAGAGATCCACAGGGTAAAGGGTAGGACTGAGGCAACTGTCAAGATGATGCCAACCTAAGAAGGGTTTTTACTTTATCTCAATATCTCCTCAGCATCAGCCTGAGTCATGAAATAAGGATGGCTCTGCTTACCACAGGAATGGCCTTTAAAATGGGTAAAATCATCTTCTATGTGTATGTAAAAAGAGGAAAGCAAAGAAACACGACTTGGGGCTCAGCTGCTTCTCTTGGGACTCAATCGATAGCACATACCTTGATGTGAAACTCCAGGTTTTCGTCCATGGAGTAGATATGGTCAAAGATGTCATGCGCAATCCTTGGGATGATGCCCATGAGCTGCGGGTCGTGGAGCTTCCCCTAGTGAGTGAAAGACACAAACACGGGCAGCTACAGGGTGCTGGGAAGCGAGGGAGAGAGAGAAGGGACCAGACCTGGGGCTTTGAAACAGCACTGCCTGCTCCCTGATGATCCCTGTGACACGCCGACAGACCAACAGTTAGCGGGACAACTCAGCCCCGCAGGGGAGAGCGTGTTCTGTGGGGTCCTGAGGTCTACCCATACCCCTCCTGCGGCCACCCAGGGCAGCAGACCAGCGTGCACGCGGATGAGCGTGTGGGGAGGAAGGAGGCTCGGAAGGAGAGCAGAAGGAATGAGGTTACATGTGTCACTGTAACATACTCAATGTGGGCTTTGTTTTGGAATTTTTACAAACCGACCAGAACCTACAAATCCAGGTTAATCTGCTTTAATGAAATCACCTTGAGAGCTGACAGACGTTGTTTCATTCATGTCATCACTGCTCAGATATTTCTAAGAACCTGATTCCGGAAATACCTTCAGGAGCACTTTACAAACCAATCAAGAAAATCCATTTTATCAATTTCTTTTTAAAACCTGTAATTTCCAGCCTGAATTGTTCCAAATAATTTTGGGCTGTTTCTAACATGTAAATCGGCTTATAAAATATTCTCTTATTATGTTTTCCCCCTTTTTCCACTTCTATTCATTTTACCTAAGGTAAGGATGGACAGATGAATATTTCAGAATTGGCCGCCTCAGAAGACTTTCAAAAAGATGCACCATAGGACCTGAAAGCAATTCCTAAAGAAGAGTTCTAGAAGGGCTTAAGGCACAGGCTTAGCAAGGACCTCAGTGCAAAATTCCCAGAGAGCCTTCTCTACCCCACGTGCAAAGGGACACTTAAGTTCTGTTATATGTTAAACAGCCCATCAGTGCACACACAGTCTGCACGTCTGCAGTGATCGCCAGCAACTGCATTCCCAGAGAGTCACTCATGCTTTTCAGAAGTTGTAAAACTCTGGGAAGAAATGGAAGTAAAAGAAAACACAAAAGCAGGGGGAGGGTATAGCTCAAGTGGTAGAGCGCATGGTTAGCATGCATGAGGTCCTGGGTTCAATCCCCAGTACCTCCTCCAAGAATAAATAAACCTAATTACTTCCCCCACCAAAAAAGAAAACAAAACAAAACAAAACAAAAAAAAAAAAGAAGAAGAAAACACAAAAGCCAGTTTGCTCTTAAGTCTAACGGGGAAGCCCCACAGCGTTTACAATGTTGACTCAAATATCCTTGCTCCAAATCTGCCTGGTACCTGGAAGATCTGCTTTGTTTTCCTCAATCACATTCTCTTTTTCTATCAGAGGGTCACTACTTAGTGCATCTCTGGCAGGTTGACTTTTAAGTCCGCATTAGAGGTACCAAAAGCAAGAAGTCACGCGAGCCCCGGCACTAACTACAGGCCACACTGCACTTTACGTTCTGGCTCCTTCACACCTGATTCCTGACCCTCCACCCTGTTCAAAGAAGAGGAAAGCTGAATTCAGACACATCCGGCCTCTGGCAAAGCTCTCTGGTGGAGCCCTGGGAAAGCGGGCACGCTCCTGGAATGCCTCCTCTGCTAAGAATCCTAAATCATGTGATGTGTTTACGTTGGTTTTCAGCCTAACTGTGCACTCCCAGCAGGCGGGGTGGCCAAAGCCTTTGTGCTCCCTCCCACTGCTTATGACACTTGGCACGGTGTCTACTGCATAGAATTACTGTACGCTTCAAATTAAACAGCATGGATAATTTATTGTGCTCAGCGACAATAAATGTTTGCATTATATTTTTCATCTAGTAACACATTCTCGCTAAGCAGTTGTTGAGGTTTACTTGACCTGAAGAGTCTGAAAATACATTTCTACCCCAGGCCATTAATATATATATCTTACGAAAACAAAACCAAATGACTGAGATGTCACTTCTCTGAGGCCATTACAAACATACAACAAATCAAATACTGGGCCCCATATGCTCTGGACAGTGGAAATTGCTGGCAGAAAAGGTACTTACCCTGAAAACTACAGATCTCTGTCTTGTCAAATACTGTGACACCATGCGGCCAACTTGCCTCAGTCCAAATAGTGTATCCCCTCCCCTGCACGCCCAGAGCTCTTTAATAATTCATCATAATCCTTTAGCTTCTCCTCAGTGGCCCACAGCCAAAGAATGATTGATAATCCAAAAATCGTTTATAACTGACTCAAATCTGTTTCCCTAGATGCTTCCCCTTTCAACAGATTCATTGATTCCTGGCTCATACAAGTGTTGACGTCCTTTGTTTGTCTTTGTCAGAGTAAGAACCAAGGCAGGACCCAGATGAGTCTGGACACTCCCCATTTTGCCTCCTTGAAGACTCTACCCAAAACTCACATGAGAAGGAGCACGCGTTCACATGGAGGAGGGACAATAATACCCCCATCCCCACTGAGACAGCGGCGCCCAAACCTCCACAGGCTTAGAGGCTGGGATGATCATTCCAGTTCATAAGCCCAAGAGTGGCGGGGCCTGTGTGCTCAGTAAGCTGAGGCTGTCAACACAATCTTTGTGTGTGCTGTGGGGTGTAGATGTGTGTGGTGAGCGTGGTGTTAATGTACATGGTGTGAGGTGTGTGTGTGTGATGTTGGTTGATTTGTGTGTGTTCACATATATGATGTGGGTGGGTGTGATGTATGTGGTGTGGAGGTGTGTCATGTGGGGGTGTCTGTGGTGCTGATATATGTACTGTGTGTGGTGTGGATGTATATGGGTGTGGTGGGGTGTGTATATTTGTAGTATCTGTGGTATTTGCAGTGTGTAGGTGTGTGGGTTGTGTAGGTGTGAGGGGTGCTGATGTGTGTGGTGTGAGCGTATGTGGAGGTATGCGGTGTGTGTACAAAACAGCACTGTTCCACAGAGGTCTTCACTGCTTCTCTGCCATTTGCTTTGCAAATGAAACCCACGTGTACACACACAATGAACAGTCACCTCAGACGAGAAAAGGTGGTAAAGAAGCAAAGAGCCATAGGACCTCAGAGAACAGAAAGTCCCGTCCTGCTGGGGTGACCTGGGATGGCTTCCTTGAGAGACACCAAACCTGAGGGCTGAGTAAGACTGAGGACAAAGAGGACGTAGGCAGAGGAGATGAGATGGGGGTAATAAATACAACGAAGGTAGGAACTGAGAACCAGCACTGCCCATTTAGAGAGCAAAGGCAAGCTGAGTTGGCTGGAGGGTCAGAGAGGGACTTGAGTAGCAAAGGAAGGTACTGCTCCATCGTCTTGTTTCTCCCAGAAAGCAGGAAGAAGAGACGTTTTAATACTTGCATCCTGTATAATCCTCTTCAAAAACTTTCCCCACTCCTGGAGGTAGCCTTCTCGGAGCACGTGTGAAAGCAGAAACCAGACCCAGGCCATTGGCCACGGAACAAGACTCCCTTTGTTCTGGCCCCAGCGGCCTCCTCAGCCTCCCAAGAAGGACAGTTTCCTGAAACACTCACAATGGGCGAGCAGAGGGCCGGCAGCGCAAAAGCGCCAGTGCACTCAGACAGGCTCATTAAAAACCACTTGGCTGCCCCGGGGCGGCAGGGCAGCCTGCACCGTTCCAAGGCCTCCAGGTGTCCCTCTGGGCAGAAGGAAAAGCAGCGTGTCTCCATCCACCTAAATCAGCGTGCAGAAGGGGACCCCAAAGTGAGGCCCGGGGAGCGCCGACCACACGAGCCCAGCTCAGCGCACAAAGGGCCCTACCGAGCTTAGCACCAACACTGCCAAGGGTTTCTATCTGCGCTGAAAATCCGCCTTAAATGCGCCATCTTCAGAAGCTAATCTTTCCAATTTTCTGTAGGCTTATCTGTTTGTTCCCCTCCATGGAAGGTAATGGAATCACCACTGGATGTCAGACCCAAAATGAGGGGGATTAAAATGAAAAACAGCTTTGAAATGTGACAGCTCTGTCCATTCAGGGAGTTAACATCCCCTTCCAAAAAGCCTTTAAAAGATCACAATGTGTAATGCTGAATACACAAAACCCCTCTTTCAGATGACGAGAGCCCTGTGGGGGTTTTTTGGTTGGTTGGTTGGTTGGTTGGTTGGTTGGTTTTTAATGTAATTGCAGCCCAGGGTCCTAGTTATCCTTGTCTCCTACAGTCTCTAGACTTGAGCTTGGGGCTCTTTCTATCCTGGGTTTTCCTCTGAAAATCTCCCCTACAGAGAGATTCTGCAACCACCGTGCAGAAAGACCAGATGAAGTGTGCGCAGGGGGTGGTGAGAAAGTGCTGAGAAAGGACTCACATCCACCCCACTCCTCCCTCCCGTGGGCGTGAGCGTGTTCTCTTCCCAAGTCCCAATAAAGAAGAGTACCTCATTGCTATCAACCTTCTAAAACTGACAGGAAAGGTGACAGAATGTAGGCAACTGCGAGAGTGGCCTGCACAGAATTTGATCCCGTTAGGTCCCCGTGAGTCCCTCTGCAGCCCCAGCACTGCTCCAGGCATCGTGGGGTTTACCCGGTGAGTCACGGAGGGTTTGAGATCCTCTCGTTTAATAAGATGTCTCCAATTTTAGTTTGAGAGCTGGCATGCCTCTCTGCCATCTCTTCACACCCACCTATCCCTGCCACACACACACAACACAAAAGACTTTACTCTGGGGACAGGTCTCTCCTATGATGGTTTACAATTTAAATTTCTGACATTTAGCAAATGCCTTCTATTTCCCAAAGATGAATTAACCCCAAAGCTTAAAAGATCACTCTTGTAAGCAGTCTGTAAGATTTGAGGGGATTTTAAGTATTCCAATTTTTTGTATTGTACATTGTTTGGTAATTTTCCAAAAAACTAGAAAACAATTCCCTCATTTGAAGCCATCTCTCAATTGTCCCCTCTCTCTCTCTCCCTCTGTTTCTCCCTGATGCCTTATGGTCTAAGAAGGAGTCTTTGTCCATGGCTACTGGAGCGGATGGAACTTAGGAAATGTATCACTGTAGACTTTTTAGCACCTAAAAGTGAGACAGGGACAGGGTACAACCATGAAAAGAATGACACAGCCATTGAGAAAGGCAGGATAGGACAAAAACTGGTTAGAACCTACTAGGCCCAAGATGGCAGAAGATTCGACTTCCAGTAGACCTTGAACTTCATTACACATTAGCTGCTATATGACACACCCACATGTGCCATGACAGTTCCAAGGCTGGCCATAAAAGGCCAAAAAGTGAGTGGTGGCCCAACCCCTGGAAATCCCCACTCCTTCCCCAAAACAGTTGGAATAATCCTCCCACCTGTTAGCATACGTGATTACCCAGCCCATAAAAACTAGCCACCCCTGCACCCCAGGGCCACTCTTACTTTCCAACTTGAGCCCAGCTCCTGAGGTCTCTTTTGCCATCTGAGATGGCCCACACTCTGTCTATGGAGTGTGTATCTCCCTGAATAAGTCTGCTTTCACTCTACTTTAGTTCTCTCTTGAATTCTTTCCTGCACGAAGCCAAGGACCCTCACCTGGTGGAGCATGTCCTAGGAACGCATCCAAGACCTGGGGAATGACCATCATCTCATGCGCCATTTTCCTGCAGCAGAAGGTTGAGGGTCTGGGGCCCAGGGGGAGAGGCAGGTGAGGGGCTGAGCAGGAGCATGAGGACACTGGTGCCCGTGCTTCCAACGAGCACTGCAGTAGGATGTGAGAAGCAGAGAAGAGAGAGCGAGAGGCTCAGGTGTCCGGGAACAGTCCTGCCCCGTCTAGAAGAGGTGGCAAATGAACCTCGTGCATGCTCTCAGCCACTCTGTCTCCAGCAAAATGGCGAAAGCGAGTCAACACAACAGGAATGAGATCCCACAGAGAGGTACCCCGCACTTGAAATCGGTGTGAACAGAACACCAGAGCCCTGTAGATTTCAGCCTCGTGCCTTTGAAATCTCTTCGTCAATAGGAATGATTCATAAGCTAAACCGATTCTGCAGCAGCCGTCTCAGTAGCATTCCCAAGAGGGGACCGTAAATGAGAAACCTCAGCTTGAAGGATTAAGGGTTCATCTTACCCTGCTGCTTGGAAGCTGAATTCCCCAAACTTCCTCTGTGTAGTTTCTTGTAATAACCACTCTTCACCTCTCCTCACCTCTCAGGTGAGCCCAGCTTTTAGAAGAATTATCCAGCCCCAAAGGCAATTTAGGAGTCGAATCCATGGCAAAAAAGGAAAAGGGGGCCAATTTTGTCTGCAGGCATGCCTTGTCTGCAAGACAGCCTGGAGCCACAGAGCTCCGCTGCCAACAATTTGTGCTGGGGTCACACCCTCAGGTGCACAGGTATGTAAGTTTCCGAGGAAAGATGCTGAACATTCACTTATGATGTGCGTGGAGTGAACTAGAAGACACTGGAGAGCCCAGCCCCACACACGTGGGTCAGCCAGGGCCACCGCGAGGCTCTCATTTCACAAATATTTTATCAAAGCCCTCCAAGACGACAGCCACTGTCCCACACACTAGCTATGTGAATAAAACGGTGAACAAGACAATGGAGCCCCCTGCTCTGGCGAAGACAACATTTTATATTACAGTGAAATTTCACCCGGAGTTGTCAGATCTTCAGAATTTTCAACCAAAGTGGGAAACTTAGCATTGTTTGAAATCATCCCATTTTAAACATTGTCTGTAATTTTAAAACAAACAAACAAACAAATACTGTGCAGGTCAAAGAAAAAGATGTCTGTGGGCTGAATTTGGTTCACAAGCCAACGTCCTTCAATTTCTGACCTACCATTTTTTGTTTGTTCAGAAGAGACTCACCTCCCCAGAGGCTCTTCCGAGAGTGAATGACTTCCACAACAGACTTCCTCAGTAAGATGGAGGCTACAGTCCATAAGGCTACTCACACCACTGTTCAGCTGATTGATGATTATTTTAAATAGAATTTATGATGATTATTTTGACAAAACTACCAACAAAGGATTTTTTTAAATACTGAACTCCTGAAATTTTATCATTCACCACTGTTTTTTTAATTTTTTAATTTTTATTTTTTGCTGGGGGGGGAGGTAATTAGGTTTACTTATTTGTTTATTCGTTGATTTATTTTTAATGGAGGTACTGGGGATTGAACCCAGGATGTCATGCATGCTAAGCACGCACTCTACCACTGAGCTATACCTTCACCCCACATTCACTACTATTGTTAAAACACCTCAAAGACACAGTGAATTGTGACACAAACATAACCATCCCTTTAACAATCTTTATTATCCAATCAAAAAGCCACAGACGCCTGATTTTGCTGGAAGCACAGGTCTGTTCAGTCATCTCAGAGACCAACATCACAGCACACTGCAATCTTACCTCCATGGTGTGTGTTTTTCCTGATGAGGTCTGTCCATATGCAAAAATCGTCCCATTATAACCTTCAAGGACATCTGAAAGCAATAAACAAAAATTAAAATTAACTCATTACTCTGACTGCATGCCAGTGCCAGTTGCCTGTTTTAAAATTACATTTTCCAAATGGCCCATCTCATTTTTCACACAAATGATCTATTTCCACTCCATTTGCATTCTAAGTAGAATTGTGAGATAAAAGCAGAAACGACGGCCTCCACTGCTCCACAAACAAACAGAAACGGACTCCCAGGCCTCCAGGACTGTTAAAGAAGGAGGCAGACACAGCTTCTACCAGTAACATCAACACTGAGACGGGTACCGGGCAGTGCATTTTCTTTTTAGTAGAAAGATACCTGAGTTTTCATCTCTACGGTGATCTCTTGAGATCAGTTGAGAAAGAAAAAAAAGAAAAAAGAAAAAAAATTATCATGCCCTGAGTCTCTGGAGTGAGGTGTAGAACAGAATTTCTCTCCTGAAGATCTAATTCGGGTCAGTTTAAACCCTGGCCCAGGCGTGCTCCTTGGGGAGGTTTCCTGAGAAGGAAGCCCACACCAGAGCCCCTTCAGAACAGAACGAGTCCAGAGCTGGGTAGCGGACGGGGCCCCAGTCTGTAAACTGAGACACATTGTGACAATCCAGTCTGCCCGGAAACCTGGGGCCCTGTCTCAAACTTAACGCCTCTGTTTTTGCAGTGACCATGCCAGCAAGTGACCCCGGCCCACGAGCATCGGAATTCCTTCCAATTACACAGCGAGCACACTGTGCCAAACCCGTCACTGCAGACTGCTTCCTTCTCACGCAGGGACGAGGCGGGGCAAAGGTTGCTACAGAAAAACCAAGATTATCTGTGGGAATTCTTTCAAAGCGGCAGAGGCGATTAAAATATATTTAGGGCTCGATCTTCCACCATCCACTTAAACATCACCGAAAGAGGAATGATGCATAATTAATATCCTTGACTCCACATCTTTACATAAAGGGAGGAAGGCTTCATTCCTGAAAGCACGGAGGGGCGGGGAGAGGAGCCCCACACAGAGGTGTTCTCTTCAGGGACAGGTACAAAAATAAAAATCAAGCCAGGCGATCAGTTCCATCTATTTCAGGCTCTGATTAGGTTGGTTTATTGCTTTTTTTTTTTAATTGAATATAGTCAGTTACAATGTGTTCACTTCTGGTATACAGCATAGTGTCCCAGTCATACATATGGGTTTTTTTATTTTTCTGGTCTCTCTGAATTTTACGATGCCAGTTAGTTTTTGTTGTTTCGTTCAGTCTTCTAAAAACATTTTTAATATACATTTTACTGATCTGAGGTTTGGAGTGTGAATTGGGATCAGAAAAGAAAGCGGGATTTTCCTTCAGGAAGCTAAAAAAAGAAAAGTGGTAGGATTTTTTTTTAAATCCTAGCAGCCCTCATGAGTTTGCGTCAAGCTATATATATTGAGAAAGAGAGAGAATGTTCACACATATCCGACTTCTGGTAATGGTTTCCCTGGTAACAGAGGAAGCAAAGACTTGAAGACTACAGTGTAAGGGTTGGAGGTTCAAGCTTCAGTCTTCATGAAAATGTCAACTTGCTCAGAGAAGATTCCTCAGGCCTGAAAACAGTGGCCCGAGTGGGGAGGGTCTACACAACCACAAAAGAGACATGTTTTCAGGGACCCAAAGAGAGAGGTCCCCACCCTTTGGATGCTGTTCTAACATTCTACATTCATTGCACAAACAACTCCAGACAATTGGAATGCCATCCACAATCACAGTGCTAAAGCTTTTATTTATTAGAAATTAAACATCTCCCCCCAACACTGAAAGAGCTTCCTTATCTTAAGCCCCTGCAGAGGAGGCTCACTGGGACCCATTAGCTCAGGGGTTAGAACAGGAGTAAGGAAGCCAAGGCCAAGGGTCCAGCTCCTTCTGCTCATCACAGCCGTCGGCCATCCTACAAGTCTGCCTGCACACAGGGGCAATTCTGAGCAACCCACCCCACCCTGAAGAAACCTCAGCTCAGAGCCCAGCGCTGCTGACCGGAGAGAACCCAGCACACGCTTCTCTGCCAGGAAGCCATGGGGCCAGGGCATCTGAATTCGGCGCGGTAGATGCCCCCAGGCTCAGTCCACCCCTCTAAATGCACCCTCACTAAGAGAACGCACAATCCTAACTCCTGGTTAGTCACCGCTCACCACACTCGCGAGGGTTAAGGACTGGGGCACATACATGAAAACAAGAGCTCATGGACAGCATCACCAGTCTGTGTGTCGAGGCCGTCAGGCACGTGAGACTCTACTTGGAGAACCCCTGTTTGTTGCTGCTATTTCAACACCGCAGGCAATTACATTGTTTTTTTTTTTTCCCCAAGAAAGTGAAGACCCATAAAAGCCCATTAGAACAAACTCCACTTGGCCTTTAGAGTGTTCACAATCATGTTACAATTAATTTGTTGATGGAGAACTTACCTCCAGTGTTCAAGGTTGAACACAGCTAATGTTGCCCTCTATCAACTCGATTCTGAATCAGAAGGTAATTTAAAAAAAAACAAAAAACCTCTTTGAACCCAGTGTTCTCTACTTTTCTTTCAAACTCCAGGGTTTGGAGTAGGGGAGTGGGGATTTGTCTGATAGGTCTACATTTGATTAGAGTGGGGAAGAGAGGCCAGGAGGGGAAGTGCTGCACAAAAGTGCATCTGGGGCTGGACCACTGAGATGCCGGGAGACGGAGGATGCCCAGGGGCCCACCAAGGACAGAAGGACGAGAGAACAGGCCTGTGCTCGGCACCGCGGAGCCGCGTGACACCCGCCCTCCGCCTCTGCAGAAGCCGTCCACAGAAAGGCACTTTCATCACGTTGAATGACGGGTCCTGGGCCCGAGGAAAGCATTTGTTTCAGAGTCTCCGCCAGAACAGACTATCTGCTTCTATACCCCAGCCACGGAGCCCAGGGCCCAGCCCAGCCGCACAGAACCTTTCTTTGTGATGGGGTCTGGCGTGATGTGACCTCAGCTCGCACCACACAGCCAGTGGTGCCCCACAAACACCACACACATGCACCCAGAGGCCAAGCAAACCCCAAAGAGAAAGTCCACAGTGGGTGGGAGGAGCTCTGTCATCTCCCAAGAGGAGGGAGGAGAGGAGTGAGATTCTTGAAAATACTTTCTGCCTCCTGTTGCAGCCTTCAGAAGCTAAGCCTTCCATCCTAGGTTTGACCAGTTCCAAGTCCAGGTCTTGCTAGAGTAGCAGAGCTGGATCCACTGTCAAGTAAGGCTCTGGGGCAGATGTAATCCGACCTGCACATCAGTGTGCCTGAGGGTGCTGTTGCAGCCTGCCAGCAACTCTCCAGGGGAAATGGCGGCCTGCGAGTGGCACCAGCCTCTGGCGATAGAGGCTGACAACTCCTCCCTGGTTGGAACCCCAAGGCTCTGGCCAGCTGAGCACACTACCAAGCAGGCCATGCCTGGAGAGGGCAGAGGCGGTCCTGCTGAACACCAGTGGCCGATCAGAGCAGCCACTGGGCCCAGGCGAGGACGTACTGCGTCTTCACAGTGGAAGCGTGTCTCACTGTTGGCAGACAGCCGGGGCCACCCTGTGGCTCTGGAATCCAGTCTCCATTCTCTCCCCTTCCCCACCTCCATTCCCACCCCTGCCTTTTTGCAATGTTTACTTAATAGTCCACATGGCCTGATGGAAAAGGTACAACTCATAAAATAAGCATCAAATGCTCATTACGGGCTCACCAGAAAAGTGGGGGCAGGAAAGTACAGAAAATTCAAGTCAGACAAACTCAGGTTCAAGTCCCAGCCTCCCTACTCCTGACGTGACCTGGCCAACTTACTTCGCCTCAGTTTCCTCTCTAGTACAAGGGGAATAATGCTGCTCACACCTCATAAAGCTGTAAAGATTTAAAATGCAACAACATATGTAAAACACATAGAGGGTACCTGACAACAGTAGCTAAATAAATATATTTCCTCTTAAGAGTCATATATGATGTAATAATAAAATAGATGTGATAATAGCCTAAGCTTAAAACTCTTCAGTGGGTCCACATTGCCTACAGGAGGAAACCCATCAATTTCTGCCAAACTCTGATCCAGCCTAACTTTTTAAGTCTCATCCCCATGCACCCTGTACCACTCTAAGCTGTTCATATGATTCCGGTCTTTATGCTTGTGTTTTGCTATTCCTTCTGCTTGTACAGCCCTGCACACTCTTCAGTCCTCAGAACCCAACCTGTCCAAGAAGCCTTCCTTAATTCTCCAATCCTCCTCCCCACCCACCGAAATCAGCAGTTTCAGGTGACTTTCTTCTGCGCTCGCATAGCATTTTTAAAGCACAAAACCCCCATGTGTATAATTACGCGTGCCTCTGCCTCCTCCCCGATTCTCAAAGATTCTCAGAGTCTTATGTATCCCGGTGACTCCAGTCCCTAGCAGTGCTTACCACGTAGTAAATGCTTAATACATGCATAAAAATATGAAAGAAAGAAACAACCAAATGAATGAAATTTAAGGAAATTAGAACTGGAAAACAAGAGACCGTCTTCTCTAGCACTGGATGGTCTACATGCAGTTAATCTGGATGGCAAATGTGAGGAGTGGCTTTTGCAGACTCGGACACAATTACTCACATTTCAACAACAGTGCCCAGTAACCGTGGTTTTTAATTCCTAGGGCTTCCACAGGGACCTTCCTACTCACCATGCCGGTGGTCACTAACCCTATAACCCCTTCTAGAAGAAATGCAGGAGATTCTACACACTCTTCCAGACATTTTGAAAAACATACTAGATAAAGATGGGAGCGTGGGACATGCCAGGGCTCTGCAATCAAATCATATCAAATGCTCGACAATTTTTTTTTAAACCCAGTGAAGTTGAAGGAAACGCGAAGACTGAGAGAATAAAGCTGTCCAGTTAAAAGGAGTCTTCCTGATCTCAAAAACATTAAGGGTTTAGATAGACTTGAAAGGAAAAGCTCACCAGTCTGTTACATTACCATGAATCACAGACACTGTGGGGACCTCTAGAAGTCATTTGATTCAATTTTTGGCCTCTCGGAAAAAAAGACCCCCACTGCACCACCTTCCAGGCTTGATTCAAATAGAGCTTCTCATGGCCAGAGACACCTCAGCTGTACCTGGTCACTTATTCCAAGCAGTTCTTTCTTATATACCTACATTTTATCTTGCTGATGCAGAAATACACAGCCATTTTCCCTCACACTTGCCTCAGCAGATATTTTAAAAAATTAAATCAGGTCCTCATCATCCCCCTGACAGTTTCCTGTCAAGGCAAAATGAGGTAGTCTTTATCGCTGCAAAATAAGTATGTTTGTGTTGTATTTATGGTGCCCAAAAAATGTCTGTTTATCATATCACAATAACGTCATCAGAGCCTAATTTTATTCCAAATAGTTTTCTTTGTGGCTCACTGTATAATTGAGCCTCAAGTTATCCACAGTTAGGGTGTCCACAAGAACCCCCCAGGGGCTGCCCATTTCTGACTTTTCATGTTATAGAAAAATCCAGACACTGAAAGGGACCCAAACTTCTCTAGTAAATAAAAACTCAAAGATTATTATTATTGTTTGTTAATCACAGGATTTTTAAAAAATGGAGTGCATCTATCTCCAATTATAACGTCCACTTAGAGAGAGAGGGTGAGTATGTATTTAAATGACCCCCATGCTTAGCACAGTACGTGGTAAGTACTATTTGGTTCTGATAAAGAAGGAGGAGAGAAAAAGTAGGAAATCCTGGCTTGTATGTGATGATTTTTATTACTTAAATAAAACCATGAGTCTGATAATAAAGGGGAAGGAGGTGTGACCAGGAGCAAACCAGAACGATACACTCCAGAAAGAAAGAGAAAATAGATTTAGACAGAAAAAGAAGCAAAAGAGCAGAAGTAGTGAGAAGATAAAAATTAGCACCAGATACAGACTCATAATATCAATTCAAAAGGAGCTCATGTTCAGGCATATTTTTTTGTCTTCAGTTTTCTACAATAAACTTACTGTGAAGACCTTCGAATGTAAGTGATGTCTGCAACTAGAATGTGAATAACCATACACCTCAGCAAGGAACAGCACGTACTGACGGGCGCCTCCCACACAGGTGGCCAGGGTCAGAATTAATCTAACAGATGTACCCACGGCTGATTTTCATGCATTTCAAAGAGTGAGGTTAGTCATCTCAGCCTCTAAAAGCAAGCAGATCTGATATGGCAAGGTGTTGGGGAGGGGGGTTGTTTTCATTTTTACTCTTTAAATCTAGTGCTGCCTGTAAAGGCAGCAGCATCAAGACCTTTGAAGGCACAACTCTGAAGGTGGCATTCAAATCTGAAAGCAAGGACTGGATGACAACCAGCAAAGCAGCAGGAGATGCCCCTCAGCTCTGTCCAGATGGCGAGCGCCCCAAAGGCAGGCTTCGTCCTGACCCCGATTTGAAAAGGCGAGATAGAGCAACGTGTAAACGGCTTCATCTCCCTGCTGTTATTTTGACACAAATCCTTCTGGGCCAAGGCCAGTCCCAGAGAACAGGACTGATCTCTAAGGCACAAATTTAGGCTTCAGGCTACCTGTGTGGAAGAACAAATGTCAGGCTCTGGGCAGGATGCTTGGAAGTGGGCTAGATGAGAGGGGTGCTGTGTAGCCAGAGCAACTCAGTAACCGGCAAGGTAACATGCCCTCAGGGTGCTGCAGAAGATTCCTGGGTGCTTCTTTCTGAAGAGACAGACGCACAAAATAAACCAAACAAAAACATACAGCTGGAGCATCAGAGTATTTACTTGTCTCCTGAGGAGGTACCACACCTGCAGCAGCATTTTAAAACCATCACAGAAATGGTGTGACCATGGCTTACCTGGCTTTTAAGCTTCTGGGTGATACAGCAACTCTGCCCAAAAGGTGGCAAAAGAAATAAAGAAATCTCCTTGGAAAAGAGGTACTGAGGGGTTAAATAACTTGCCTGACTGACATAGAGCAAATCAGGGCCAGAGCTCAGTTATAATTCAGTGTTTCCAATTAGCAGGCTTCTGCTTACGGTCAAGGTACATTGATTCCTAGGCTGCAAATATCACTTAAGTTTTCAATTACTCTGAGAGGCCCAGGAGGAAATAAAGAAATAGCACTTACCTTTGACAATCTGCTTCGCACACGCATTGTAAACCTGCTCTTGGGTCGTGCTGGGAGGCAGCACTCGGTCGAAGACATACGGCTTTCCTTGCTGAAAACAAAAGACCAAAGAAAGAAAAAGGCGGAGAAAACACATTAGACATTTAGGGGCAAAAAAAGCACTAATTTTAGCAGTTAGACCATAGGCACCAAATCACCAACCCTACTCTGTAAGGCTGTTCCTCTCCAAGACTAGGGGAATTTTACAGCGTGAACCACACCTACATGGTGTGTGCATGTGTCGTGTGTGGAGAATCTGAGAGGAGGAAAAAATGTGTTTTTTTTTTTCTTTTCATTAGAAGCACTTTTTCTGGTGAGAGGTAGGTTGACACTTCATTCATTTAAACAAATATTTAGTTATCGAGAGCTTCTTCGGAGCCAGGCAGAGACCAGATGCTAACCAAATCAGACAACAGTCCCTCCTTGAGAGCATTCAGTCCAGTGTGACAGGTAGCTAATAACAAGAAAGCAAACACACAGGAAAATGCAACAGGCCCAAGTATAAAGTCACAGGACAGAGGGCATGAGAGAGGCAAAAGAAGGCCCCGTGAAGAAGGACCAGTTAAGTGGATCTTTAAAGGACCAGACAGGTTGGGCACATGAAGAACAAGAAAGAATATTCCAGGCAAAAGGAGGAGCAGACAGGAAAGGGCCTGGGTGCTCAAGAAACTAGAGGGTGTAGAAGAGGAGACAAGAAAGGAAATGGGGAGGCGGTCCCTGCAGGACACTCAGCCACGGTAATGTGCAGAATTTTTCTCAATGGCAGAGGCCGCGATCAGATTTAAGAAGCTGCTCTTAATAGAAAGATAGCATTGCTTTGTATCCCAGATTATTCTAGTGTTTTCTTCACATGCATAAGTGATGCCTTAACTGGGTGGGGACTTTAGAGGTAAAGGGGGACCTCGGTCTAGTAAATCAAGTGCTTTCCTCCCAGTGTGGGCTCTTGGGATGTCTGACGCTGGACCACTGGGGATTTGCGGAGGTAACTGTCATTGGGGAGGGAGAGGTTCTGCTGTTGTGCTGCCACAGTGACTCCCGCCGCTCAACGCTCAACAGCAGCTCCTGGGCGTTTACGTGCCAGGCACCGCGCTGAGCACTGGGACCGGGGTGGGGAGGACAGAGGCAGCCTCGTCCCGGGCAGAGCCCCCCATCACACACCTCCTCCCCACCAATGCTGCCCGGGCAGCCCTTCATCCCCACTTTCCCCAAGCGCAGAAGAGAGGACAGGACAAGAGAAGGGAGGAAAGAGGAGGACCCGGAGCCTCCTTCACTCCCACCTCGCACCTCCTCCACGTGGCTCTGGACACCAGGAACCACCCAAGGACTGACACCTCGGAAGGATAACCGCCCATGGGGGATCCAAGGACAAGGCTTGTTACATCCTATAAGCGTCACACAAAGGGAAGCACACAGCTGTCAGACTGACTTCACGTCTCACTCACGACCGTGGCCAAGTTGCACGTTGGTAAGGTCCTGTGCGTTAGGGCGAGGCTCGCGCTTCAGTCTTTGAAAATATGATTGTGCGAACCAGATAAATGAGCCACCTGCAGTGTGGTTCTCAGAAAAACATGGAGAATTTTGAGATATCATCAAATTTTGTTTTTATACAAAGCAGCAGAACCAGCCATTACATTAAAATTATGGAAAGGAATTATTTCCTGATGTTTTGTTCCCAGCAAGTCTCATTCAATCCGTGAACCAGGTATTTGGCTGAATAACCAAGAGAATATTCCTCACCATAATCTATTCCCAACGATCGGCCCACTACGTTCTTATTATTAGCTTTATCTATTTGTAAAATTCAACTAAATGTCATCAGGGTAAAAGGTCAGAATAAACATTTACAGAGTTTCCTTTGTCATCAACTAACCTTCTGGAAAGAAAACGCAGCTTCGCTTCATTTAAAAGAAATCCATTATTTCTCCAAACTTGCTGAGAATCACCAAAATAAACCCTGTTTACAGCATGATCCTGCTTAGGTTTTGGAGAAAATGCACTTGACACGGCAGAGGAAATGACCTATGAAATTAGAGTAAATGGTACAAAAAATAGGGCTCCCCAATTTTGCTCTTTAAGATGTTTGTTGGAATGCATTAAACTTTCACCTTAAGAGAGGTAGAAAGCAAGAAATCTCTACTCTTCATTTAACTAACATCACATTTATCAAGTAACAAAGCATAATACAATTTTCCATAAGCTGAAGTTAACTCCCAAATAGAAACTGTCTTTGAGAAACATAAAATTCAGAAAGTGATTTGTTATGAGACTCATCCTGTCAAGATTAGAACATAAATTAGTTAAAAAGTAAGCATTTTAATGGGTCTTTTCCTGCACTGAGTTAGTCATAGGTTTTTATCTTAGGTGAAGCTTGAATTCCTGGAATTAGAATTTAGAGTTAGAAAGTAGTTACTGATTATTTTCAAGAACTGACCTGCGGCATTGCTGTGCCAGCTGTATATACAACTGCCATCAGGCAACAACAAGAAACCAATCAGTCTCTGCTCTTTTGGCAATGGTAAGAAGGTCTCACAAACACCGGTCAAGACTTCAGCAGAGAGACCCCCACAAGGAGACAAGAGTCTCACTGTTTCTGATCCCACTCTGCCTGAGGGTTTCTGGGGGCAGTTACTGGGCCCAGCGTGTTCCAGTTATCACTAGGTTTGCAGCTGCAGAATAAATTTTTGGATTTACATTTTAATATGGGTGCTGGGTGCTAACACTGGAAACTGAGTGACAAGGTCACCATTTACTCCTCCTGGAGATACTTTCCTTTCCAGGCATCTATTCAGCACATGATCCTCCAAGAACTCTCTGGCTACTCTGTGTTCTCTGCTGACGTCTCCTCCAGACTTCTAAATGACAGCATGTCCCGGATCCAGACCTCAGCCTCCTCTCTGTCTACATTCTTGACCTTCATATAATTCAATTGAAAATTTCAGCCTTCAAATCTCATTTAAGCTCCAGATTGCATACTGGACATTTCCACTTGGATGTCTGTTAACCATTTCAAACTTAACTGGCCAAAAAAGAACCACCAAGCCCTCTACATCTGAGGAAGAATTGCATCACCAATCACCTAGCTACTCAGGCCAAATCAGTGTGTCCCACAGATTCCGCATCCAAAATATATCCCAAACTCTATCACATCTCACCACCTATGTCATATGACCTCAGTCCAAGCCATCATCATTTCTCATCAAGACAACAGCTATAGCCCCCTGACTGGCCTCCCTGCCTCCATTCTTGTTCCTAACAATCCGATTTCCACTTAGCAGCCAGAGTGAGCTTTCTAGAACTATAAATCAAATGATATTTTCTCCCTTAAAAACTTCCAAAGGCTCCTATTATACTCAGACTAGACCCTCTTCAACCTCAGCTCCCTGCATTCTCCTCCATCTTACTACAGTGTAGTCCACTGGACTTCCTTCTCTTACCATGCCTAGTCCTCAGCTCAGAGCCTTTGCTCGTAACTCTTCCTTCTTCTTGGAATTCTCTCACTGCTCATCTTCACCTGGCTCACCACAAATCTTCATTGGCTGTCTCTTTATCACTCTCTGGATGTCAACTCCAATTTCTCCTCTTTTGAGGGCTTCCATGACCCTAACGAATGTAGCCCCCTCAACCTTGGCATCACATCACCCTATTTGGTTTGCTCCATAGCAATTACTATGTGACCCATCCTCAACCAATCAAATGGACCACTACAATGAAAGCCTCTAACCAGCTAAGCCAGAAGCCATATAAATGCCAAGACCTAATTGCACATTATGCAAACCTGCTGCAATTTATGAAAGGAATCTGGATGGGACACACACTCCACATCCATTACTACTGAAAATGAAGCTACCCAGCTTTGCCATGAATGCCTCTAGCAGAGCAGGGCTAATTGCATGGGAGCACTGTAGCTAAATAACTTACTAGGATCACATACAAAATTAACAGTAGATGGTTCTTATATTTTTACAGTTAAAATTTAAAAAAAAATCAAACCACCAGAACTCTTATCAAGTTGTTGAGAGCAAAGTGTCTGTGAACCATATGGCCTGTCTATGAATACATTTCTTCCTCAGCCTGGAAGGAATATTACTCTGGGAGACAGAGGAAAGCAAAAGACCCACTTAAAGATTTAGAAAATGGGCACCAGGAGGGATGTTAAGGAAACTGAAATTAATTATACCCAAGAAGAGATAATCAAGAGGTAATCTAATAACAATCTCTAAGATCAACCAAGGGTTGTGACCAAAGGGAGCCAGTGACTTAAATAATTTTTCTTCTATTTTTACTAAGAAAGAAAAAAAAAGAAAAGAAGAAAATAAAAAGACAAGCTTCCCCAGCAAGATTTTAAACTCATTCTGTGGAATTACCTTCAGACACTGAGGAGTATTAGGAAGAGGAACTGATTACTGAGAACAAACACTAACTCTCCGTCTCGGGTGTTCGTGTGACTTCATTCCTCAAAGCACAGAAGGTGACAAGTTCTTCCTGTGCTAGCCACCTTCCCACTGCTGTCCACCAACACTATCACCAACTACTGTGATCCGAATCCTTTTATATTTTATGTCATTTAATTCTCACAGTAACTCCATGAGGGAGGTATGGTCATCCCCATTTCACCAACTGGAAAACTCATGTGCCCGGTCACATTATCAGCTCTCTTACTTTGGAGAAATAACTTTAAGTTTTTGATTTCGAGTGTTCTTCCCTTACACCATGCTGTTATCCTAAGCAGCTAATGATCTACTGGAAAAGTAGGAGACACGGAACAGCAAACGCTGGGACTAACATGAAAGATTGAAATAAAGATCAGTGAGGCCGCAAAAGACAGCCCTACTATAGTTTACAGGAGTCAAGACAGTGTGAACCATGAAGATGGGACTGACATGAACCAAATGAGGAAGGAAAGGCTTATGACCAGGGAAGAAGGGCAAGACTGGCAAGAAGCATGGTGGGCATGCACATGGCGAGCCTTCCTTGCAACAGAAGGAATTAAAAACAAGCAAAGCCCTACCAGAGGCGAGGAAAAGACAGATGTGAAAAGATGGTGTTATTAAGAAAAAATCTAGAATTTTTCAGAACCAAAAAATCCTTCAAGGCCATCCAAACCCAAAAATGTGTTTTACAAATAATTATAAACTTGAGATTGGGAGAGGGCCAATGACTCATAGAAATTCACCCAGCCCATTAGGTAGGTAGCAGATCTGTGCCTAGAATGAGGACCTCCTGGCTCCCTGTCCAGCCTTCTAAAAGTTCTGGCTTCTAATCAGTTGCTCTCTCTGAACATCAAGGAAACAACAAGCGTGGGCCTCCGATACTTATTTCCCTGCTTTTCTCCCAATCAGTTTTAAATTATTTCTAAGTACACAGTTGACTAGTTCAACAAAGAGTCCTTGCTATGAGAGCTGGAGCAATGCAGCAGGAGAACGAAAACCACAGCCTCTCAGAGTTAATGTGAACTTAGGAGTCGGTCAGTCCAACCTCCTCTCAAAATACCACTCTCATCTCCATGGCCCTGAGACACGACTGGGGACCTGCTCGAAACTCAACTAGCTCTGTTAGAAAGTTGTGTCTTTGTATTGACTTAAAATCTGCCTCCCTAAAGCATGAGACCTGGCGCTGTCCTCCAGAACAAGACGGACCAAGGCAGGAGAGACCTGCCGACATCTACCCAGCAGCTGTTTCACTTTGGAAGCTAAGTGTTCAACGTCCAAATCTCTCTTCTCTGAGAAAGACAGATGTACTTCCTTCTTAAAAGATGTATGGATTTGTCTTTACTTGAAGGACTCCAAAGATGTCCAAGGTTAAGCCATCGGTAAAGCATTATATTAGCTTGCACGAGAATAAATTAAATAAGATAAACTCATAAACCATAAAGAGCTTTGCTACCGATCTGAAAGAATGTTTCCAAAACATTAAAAAGCAGGAAGTCCTTGGGTTAAGGTTGATACTCATTTTTTATCAACACAGATATTCTGCCAGAAGAAGTTTTGTTCTGCGTTTACTGAAATATAATTCACATACCATGAAATTTACCCCTTTAATAAAAGGATAACAATTCAGTGATTGTCGGAACATTCACAAAGGGTTGTGCAACCATCACCACATCTTAATTCCAGAGCATGTTCATCACCTCCAAAAAGAGACTGTACCCATTACTAGTCACCTTCTCCCCCTTCCCATTCCCCTAGCTCCAGGCAACTGCTTCCTGTCTTTATAGATGTGCCTGTTCTGGAATCGTATAATGTAGCTTTTTGTGACTGGTTTCAATGTTTTCAAAGTTCATCCCTGTTGAAGCATAAATCAGTACTTTACTCACTCTCATGACTGAATAATATTCCATTGTGTAGATTTACCACATTTCACGTATCCACTCACCAACGGACGGACATTTGAGTTGTTTCCATTTTTTGGCTATTATGAATCTTGCTATGAACATTCATGCAGAAGTTTTTATGTAGACATTTGTTTTCATTTCTCCTGGGTATATAACTAGGAATGGAATTTCTGGGTGATAAAATAACTCTATGTTTAACTTTTTGAAGAACGGACAAACTATTTTCCATGCAGTTGTACTATTTTACATCCCCACCAGCAGTGTATCAGTTTCTCCATATCCTTGCCAACATCTGCGATTGTCTGTTTTCTTTATCTCAGTCATCCTAGTGGGGATGCAGTGTATTTCTTAGTGCTATTGATTTGCATCGAGAAATGTTTTTCAATTGACACTTACATCATAAAATTTATTTCAACATAAATTATGGATATGGAGATGTTCCCAGGTGTTATAACACATTGTTCTGCTGTAACATTTATAAAATGGCCCAGAATGAAAGAATCATCTTATGTTATACTATAAGTTATACACATCCACATGCTTGAAGAAAGAGAACAGTAGACCAGGAGGGAGGTACTTATAAAAGGGATTTATAATAGGGTTTCTGCACTCCTCACTCCAGGAGCCAAGACTGAATGTTGACCAAAGGCAGCCTACCAAAATATGGTGGAAATGAACCCAAATCTACTTGGGTATAATTCCTATTTCCCTGATGCTCAGTTTCCTCATCTGTAAAACAGAGCCAATAATATCCACAGTGCAGACCTCCTGTGAGGATCAGATCTGCTCACACAAATAAAGGATCTAGTGCGGTGCTGGGGTTACAGCAGATGCTCCATACATGGTCAGTGTCGTTCTATTAATTTAAAAAATTGAGCCAACTTACACCGGGCATTTGTATTACACCAAACTGACTGAGCTGCGCCCCTTTAAAGGAAGGGACGCTAATGAGTGACAATCACTCACAATGTACCAGCTCGGAGACCCGGCATGCTGGTGCCCTTACCACACCCAAGTGCCAAATCACACCTCGGGCATCCAGGCCCCTTGGGCTGCGACTCGTAGCGCTCAGCTCCACGGAGCATGAGGCCCATTTCATTTCCAGGGATCCTCAAAAGAATTACTCTGTTCCAAGGCCATCCTCTACACTCTTTAAAAATGAAGAAAATGCCCACGCTCCGCTACGAAGCCTGCTCAGGAAAGGGGAAGAGCTGTGTGCGGCACAGGCACCCGCCGAGTCAGCAGCTTCGCTGTCACAACTCTGGGTGGAGCCTCTGGAAACGTCTGTGATTACACCAACTGCAAACCTAACGCAGATGCTTCCAGGGTCCTGATTACACCCTCAGTCTTCACCATTTCCATGCACGCTGGCCCGACCTCCAGCACCTGTGTCTCTTTGCCCGAGGGCTTTTTTTTGGCGTCTGAGCCCTCTGTCCCCTGCAGCAGGCCTTCAGGAGGACCTTCCCAGCACCAACCCCGCCAAGCAGTCCTCAACCGATGGGTGACAGGAATTGGGAATAAATACTTTGGCTCCCTCTCTAGGGCTGGAAGTGGAGGGGATGACAGTCAAGTATTCCAAACTGGCTCCTAGGCTCCCCCACGGGGATGAAAACTCCCATTGCCTGAGGTGATAACATGCTCCATATCGGTTTCCTTCCCTTCCCCAACGGCATTCCCCATCTTCAGCACTGTGTCCAGGATTCGCCCCCCAAGAAACTTGAACTTGAACCCCTTCTTAGTGTCTGCCTCTGGGAAGGCCCAACACAAGGCAAGAGCCCAGACGTTCTGCTCTTTCACTCAGTAGGTAGGTCCTAAGAGATTCAGGATGTGCTGAGTCACTGTCCAATATGGAGCTTTCGAATTTGGTTGATGCCAGATAGGGGGTGGCAGAAATGGAAATCCTTATTAAAATTTAACAAGCTGTGGGCCTGGGACACTCTCCTGGAAAAAGAGGTGCCTTTTTCTTCATGAAAGGGTGCCAATCACTTGCCAAGCCTCAGGCCCATGGGGTCACATCCACCCAGAGGGTCACCAATTTTGAGCTTACACAGAGGAGGGCCACAGCTCCTGAGGGCCCTGACCTGGCAGAGTGCCTCGTACACCTTGGTACAGGGCAGGTGCTCTTGATAAAAGTCTACTGGTGGTGACAATGACAACCAAGACCTAAGATGATCACCAGGGAGGTTAGAGGCAGGGGCCAGGACGCCATGAAATGGTGCTGAGGTGCTGGAGGGAGGGCGGGAACCCATCCTCACTAGCTCTCTCCAGCATGTCAGAAACATGGCTTGTTGCTGACCATTCTTGTCCCCCATCTCCTAGATCTTAGTAGCCACGGAGTCGTCCCGTCTCTTTCTGCATCCCTTTACTCCTCTTTACCCGTAACCTACCCTCCCATGGACCTGGAACTGGCCTGCAAATTCCCAAAGCATAAAGACACCCCACTGTGCAAAAGTGTCCCATACCTGGCAGGGACCAGCTCCTTCCTGTCAGTTATATCCTCTCCTGGGTCCATCAATCAGCAAATGTAGCCTCATAAGGAGACCCTAAGGCCAATCAGCCTGATCCCCCTATCAGCTCAGCCCTCGAGCTCCACCTTCTCCTCACTGCTCCACTGCCAGCCCCTCTCCCCCACCATCTACACGGGGATGACTCTGTGACCAGGGATATAAATGCTAAGCCAGAGCCGGGTCCCGACGTTCCCATCTCCCTCCCCACACTGGCTCTGTCCCCCAAGCAAGGCCGCTAGTGCCAGTTCTGGGCAAAGCCAAGGCTGTTCTCAAGAGCGGCTGCAATGAAACCGACGTCCGTGAAGCAGCAGTTGGCTTCCACTGGAGTTGCCAAGGCAATGCCACACTGCACGTCTTGAGAATGAACAAAGGCAACACACGAGAATAGATCTTGTAAGCCTTCGTCCTACAGGAAACCAGCCTCTAATTCTTTCCTTTCTGCCAAAAATCCTGCTGTGTGGACACACAAGGACTGTCAAGATCGCAGACAGCCATGGAAAAACACCCTGGAAAGGTAAACCACCCACGTGATAATGAAGAAATTCAGAATTACTGCCTGGCTAATGGGCAAGATGGAGACAGAAGTGTTACTTTTGTTAGAGAAATTAATGGAATCCGTGTTTCACAAATCAGGCTCTCATTTGTATGCAATTTTCATTTCATACAAAAATACAATGAACTCCCCCATCTCCAGTCTTCGCTCTTTAACAGTTTCGTACCCTAATCTACTAAGACATACGGATTAGGAGTCAGAGGAACTGGTTCTACTCCAGGACCCCACCTCCTCCCCCCGCCCCACCATGTACTTTGTGACCTTAAACTATTTACCTATATTTTCCAGGCCTCCTACTCTCTGTAAAGTGAAAGATTGGTTCTTTCCAGCTCTTCTATGTTGTAGTAATAATGAGGATCACAGGGGTTCTGGAATTTTCCCCTTAAGAGTGGCTTCTGTCTGGACTACATACAGCATGAGAGAAGGTAATCTTTAAGCTCGAGTCAGCTCAATGTTCTATGTACTCAGAGAAATGAATAAAAATTGCTGCTGTAATTATTTCAGGAAACTTGATTTTCTGCCAAGTCAAGTCTGGGGAAGAAAACCCAAACCTTTCTCACTGGTAAGGAGGTGAAAGCTGTTTCACTGAAGGTAGGATTTATTTTGCCCTTCTTTCTGGAGCACGTAACCCTGGAGGCAGCTCCCTGGCCAAGCACTGGGCAGTCCAGTCAAACTGCCACTCTGCAAACCTCTCCCAGTGATGCCAAGACTCACAGTGGCACCTCCAACACCACAGAAGACACATGGTAGCACACGGACAGTTCTCTTCCCTTTAGTTAAAAACGGAAATACAAAAACTTTTGCCCAGAACTTCTCTTGGCTAAGTATGGTGCATAAGAGGCTTTTGATAAACATTCACTGCACATATTTACCACAAATAGAGCTACTTTTCTATTAATTTTTTCACTATTCAGAAGCAGCTTCCAAAATTATAATTTTCCAAAATATCAGACAGCAATTTTGCATTTACGGTATGTTCAGCTCCCTCATCTCCATTTGTTCCTCATGATTTTGGGGGCTGGGGAGGAATGTTACCTTCCCTTTCTGGAGAATAACTTCCCACGACCATGTGGAAAGTAGCAATTTAAGCTGAGACTAGGATCCATAATTTCTGGTTCCCAGCCAAGCCTTCCACCCATAACACCATATTGCGTCTTTTCATGGATCCTCCAAGAGCATATTTAACCTCCAACTATAGGTTTTCTAAGAATTCCCTGCATTTGGGTTTAGATCATGACGCAGTATAATCCAGAGAGCAATGGCTTGTTTTTCCATATTACTGAAAAAAATAACTCCCATAAATTACAGGAAAAAATATCCCATAAAATAGAATAACTACATTAACCCAAACTAAACCAGCAACAATTGTTCCGTTCAAGGTAGCTAGGTCACGGTTCATGTCTAGGGTACCAACCCCATTCGATTAGAGTGCATTAGCACCATGAAGGGGAGCTGCTCTTGGCAAACTCTGAACAGCTCTTCCACAGCCAGCTAAGTCTAGGATGGACGGGCTGGGACTCAGGCTACCGAAGGCTCATGTATCTCAGTCCAATAAGACTACATCCTCGTCTAGGACGAGGGAAGTCTGACCTACAGAGGCAGACTTACCCAGTTAGCAGATGAAGTACTTGGGACATACCAAAAAAAAAAAGGAAAAAAAAAAAGGTTTTTTGTTTTAAAGACTTAGTGTTGCTGAATTCAGACACAATTTTGTAATCAGCTAATCTCAAAGAAGCTGTTTTAAGTCTAGTGGATACAGAAGCCTTGTATCTTTTAAAAGATTTTTAAATTTTACTTAGAGAAGAGGGCACCATATTTGTCAGTGCCTAAGGTACTGGAAGGACTGGGTGGACACGGACCAGGTGGGATTTAAAGAGCAGAATCTCCCCAGCACTTCGTTCTGCCTGCCCGTGCCTCTCCTTCCTGACTTGAAGCTCCACCATTAATGGATTGGACAATAAGAGAAACTAGTGTGGTTCCAGGAGGCTGTTATCAGAAACAGCTTTCTAGTCTTCTGCCAAGAGCAGCAATTAGCTCATCAGATTCATTAGTTAATGGAACTGGGATAAACCCATTGTTCGTTTCTGAGTTTCCAGGCCAAACAGAGAGAGCCAGGGCCACAGGCAGAAAGCACCAAAGGCAAATGCCTCGCCTTCAAACCAGCCTGGGATGGGTCGATGGATAATTGTTTAAACCTATTATTTCAAGCAGCTCTGGCTCAACACTCTAGGGTCACAGTTGTTTAACATACATCCGCACCCCATTTTCTGAAGGGCTGCTCGTGGCTACCTTTCCCTTGAGAAGGGACCCTGTGTTCCTCCATTCTCACCCTGTGTTTCCTTTCTGTATCTCCCTCCTCATTAGCATATTTCAAGGAAAGGAAGGAGCCTGTGTTTTCTTCTCCTAGTAATTTTTTTCTTTGTCGTCCCTCAAACTACCGCCCAGCCTCGTCTCTTTTTCTGGGAAATGACTTGGAAGGCTGGTCTCCGGCTTCCAGTACTCCCTCACTCCTCGCCTCTGGCCATCTAATTGTCCTCATTCGGCTGCTTTCTTAAAGGGCCCCACGGCCTCCTAATCATCAAATCTAAGCTCTCTGACAGCCGCCGTGTCCTCAAAGTTTACAAGCCGTTTAGAAGAGTGCCCCAGCCCGGCCTTGGTGAATCTCTGACCCGCTGTCTCCCCGGACACCGCACTCTGCCGCTCAGGACCCTTTCCTCTCTTCCTGCCACTAGTTCTCCTTGCCGCCAACTCCAAATAAAGATGTCCCCAGCTCTCTCATTGGACCTCTTCTCTCTTCTGCACCCTCCTCTTCTGTCCTCTCTCCTATGGAAGAACTTGAACACTCCCATAGTTTCAGCCATACGTTGTGTGCAAAAGACACAGAAGTCCATCTCCAGCCCTGAGCCCCCTACGCCTGCTACCAACCGTTTGATTAAAACTTCCACCTAGATGTCCCCATACACCCTAAACAATGTATGTTGATCAGTGAACTCATCGGCTTCCTCCTTGCCTTCTTCCCCCTCCCTCCCCTCCCCTCTACTTCGGTCCCCAGTCATCTAGAGCTCAGAGCCATCTCGCCCGCAGCTCTCCCTCACCACGGTCACCCAGTCCATTGCCACAGAGTGCTGCTTCATTTCTTTGGCCTGTCGCTTGCTTTGTATCTCCACTCTCCTTGTTACTTTTTGCCTACAATTATGCAGGAGCCCTCTAGGTGGTCCACTTGTCTCATGTCCCTCCAATGCATCCTACATCCTTTGCCAATTCCATCTGCCTTTGGAACCACTCCTAAACAATGGCTTGCTGGGATGCCCTCCTGTACACAAGCCCCTTAGTTTGATGCCGTCCACAATGCGGGACCCCCTCACGGGCGGTCCTTCCCTACCCAACACAGCAACTTCCCCGCACCCACCTCACTGCTGTAACTGGAATGACATCTTGATACATTTACCTCGTCATCTGTCAAAACACTGCTTATTCTCTAAGACTCATACCAAATATTATCTCTTCCAAGATAAAGCCTTTTCCTTTCTTTTTTTATTGAAGGATAGTCAATTTACAATGTTGTGTTAATTTCTGGTGTACAGCATAGTGATTCAGTTATAAATATATATATGTATTCCTTTTCATATCCTTTTTTATTATAGCATTAAAATGTATTGAATATAGTTCCCTGGGCTACATAGAAGGACCTTGTTGTTCATCTATTTTATTTACAGTAGTTAGTATCTGCAAATCTTGAATTCCTAATTTATCCCTCTCCACCCCCTTTCCCCCATGGTAACCATAAGTTTGTTTTCTATGTCTGTGAGTCTGTCTCTGTTTTGTAAATAAGCTATTTGTGTCCTTTTTTTTTTTAGGTTCCACATATAAGTGATATCATATGATATTTGTCTTTCTCCTTCTGGCTTACTTCACTTAGTGTGATAATCTCTAGGTCCACCCTTGTTGCTGCAAATTTCATTCTTTTTAATGGCTGAGTAGTATTCCATTACACATACACACACTCCAAAACTTTTTCTTGAGCCTCTCAAATAGATGTAAGCCCTCTTCCTGTCCCTCTCCCTCTCTCTGTCTCCTTCTTTGAACTTCCATGGCACTTTGATATGCTTCCAGAAGGACTCTGATCTCTGACCACAAGCTACAGTCACCTGGAAGTACCATGTTACAGAAAGAAAGCAGGATCCAGGGTCAGAGATTAGGGCAAGAGAGATAACTTATTTGAGTGACTCTCACCTACCAGATCCTGTGCTCTGCCTGGGTAGCCACAGATTCCTCATAATTACTCTCTAATTTAACTATCACTCTTTGCATTTTGCAAGTGACAAGGTCAGTTTCTGAAAGGTTCCTACTCATACAGGGTCACAAAACCTGCTTCATGTTTACTTCATGTGGTGTTAATGAGAACCAACTAATAAAAGGCCTACAGAATCACTTTACAAATTGCAAAGTATTGTACATGTACTTGCTATTGGTGTTATAACTTATACCACCCTTTTATAGATTTTTGCTCATTTAAGGACATGTTTCCTATATTATCCATCTTTGGATTCCCTGCAGTATTTATTATAATTATTAAAAGGTCTTAAATAGTTATTTGATTAAATTGGCTTTTGGATGCCACCTCTTGAATTAATAACATTTTAAAATTTTTCACTCTACTCCAAAACAAAAGTTGCCATTTATTGAGCAGGTGTGTGTGCCAGACATAGACTATCTCTAGTCTCCACAGCAATGCTGGAAGCCTGGTATCACTGTTCCATTTTATAGATGGGAAGGTCAGAGTCCAGAGACCCTTAGGAACAATCACACAGCTAATAAGGAGCAGAAGTAGGAGAGTTGGATTTCAGTTCATGAATTCCCCCCATTCCAGACTCCTGACCACAAAGATCCAGCTCACCTAAACACCACCACAGTCCAACAACGTTTCTGCATCAGAGAGGACTCCTGTCCCTTGTGAGCACAGAAACACCATTTTCTCTTTTATAGGCAACAAGCGCCCCCTCTCAGATTCGCATCAATGCCAGCACATCCTCATGAACACTGGCGTCATCGGCATCCTCCTCCACACAGCTGGATGGATTTCAGATGTTATTACAGATTTAGAGGTTTTCTTCAAAAATTAATAGATGCCCTCACATGCCAGGAACTGTTCTAGACACTGGGAATGTGGTGGTGATGAGACATAGGTTCCCTGTCTTTATGCAGCTTTTATTCGAACAGAGTGGAGGAGTCAGGCAATAAGCAACTGAGTCCTAACAAAGCTCATTTCTGCTAGTGTTGTGATGTGATGGAAACAGAGAGGGTCAGGAGGATGGCTCGGAGCATGTGACACCAGAGTGGAGCTAGGAGGTCTGTCAGCCCTAGGACGTGCGAGAAGCAGTGTGTTCCACACAGAGGCAACCAAAAATGGGCAGCCTTGAGTTAGGAAGCACTTGGTTTGTTGGAAAGGGGGCTGGTGTATTTGGAAAGCAAGGAGCAGGAAGGTATGAGATGATGGGGGAAGAGCCAGGCAGAGGCTCGGTGCTAGAAAGCCCTGTAGTACGTCCTTCTAATGTAATGTAATGTAATGTACTCTTAGGCAAAGGCATGTGCTTTTAGAAATATTACTCTGGATGCTCCATAGGGACTTGGTGCTTGGAGAAGGAATATGAAGGAAAACAAACATCAAGACCACTGAAGAGGCCATTTAGAAGTCCAGAAAGAAAGGGGGCAGCTTGGGTGGAGGGGGCAATGATAAGGAAAGGCGAGGGTGGGTTGCGGTGGGGGGAGGTTGAGAAGAAGAGGCATGCTGCAAACATGGATGACAAAGAACCACACGATGGACTCTTGAAAACGTCCATGAGTCAGATATGATGATCTCTGCATGAGAGTCACAAGCCACAGATCCACTTAATGTCAGCCCAACATCAAGGTTGACCAGACCAGGAAGGCCTTATTCATCCTTGTTCTCAAAACACTTTTCAGAGATTGTCTCCTCCTTCAGACTCCAAGTTCAAGCATGCCAACTGTAGAGTCATCCAAACAGTCCAGAAATCAAGGCAAAGAGAGAGCTGGGTACCAAGTACCTCATGCCAACATCCCTCGCACCCACAGCAATCCCATGGAAAAGGTGCTATCTCCACCCCCCTTCGACAGGGACCAGATTCCCCAATGCATCACTCCATTGGGACATGGCAGATCCATAACAGAGCCTGGGTCTCTCTGACCCCACTGTCCATGCTCCTCCAACCACACCATGTACAGAATCCAGAGACTTCACTGCAGGCGGAGGGAACGTCACAGTGGCTGGAGTAACCATGAGTTGGTTAACATCCACTCCCAAAAGTTATCTGGGTTACACTCCTTAACTTCAGTTTCCCCCACTTTTTTCAAAAACTTCTGGATAAAAATACTTTCATTTACTTAGCATACAAAGATTGATGGTCTCTTGTGTCAGATGACCTGTGAGATCTTAGGAAGCCAACAGTGAGAAGGACACAGTCCCCAAGGACCAAGAATCCAGGGTGTGATGAAGGACGCAAAGAAGCAGGAAAGGAAGGTGGTTTTTCTCTCCCAGGTCCTTTAAAGCCCAGTAAATGCTAGAGCTGGCTAGCATTTTCAGGGACTTCACTGCTCTGGTGCCACACTGGCCTCATTAGGTAGATAACTTCACAGATTCATTCCATTTTATTATTCTGTAAGAGTACTGTCTAAGAAAAAAAAAATGTGTCAGCTTAAAAAACACAAAGTCTCAGGCAAAGTAACTTCTTTTCTATTTTAAGCAGCCTTCGGAATATTAGCAGGGCTAATCGGCACCTCACCAGACAGGATGGATTCTAAGTGCTGTGCTGGGAACGGTTGTAAGAGACAGCGCTTGTCGCTCGGGAACCAGCCACCACAGGAGCGAGCTACAGAAATCATCTCATTGAATCCTCGGCTGATGCCATGGAGTAGATAAATGAGGATGCCTGTTTGACAGGTAGAGACACTGAGGCTTAGGGTGGGAAGGACTTGCACCAGGTTACCCAGTAAGGAAGTGTGGCACGTAACAAGGGCCATTTTCTCAACCCATCTTCTGTTCTGCAAAGGCCAGGGTGGGGCTTTACAATGACTAAGGGATTAGAAATACGAAACTGGATTGCTGGATCTAGCATTATTCTGTCCGGAGGAGAAGAATCTTGGAGGGTGATGAATTATAGCATGTTCAGGATATTTTTTAAATAAATTGAGACAGCTGCTCTCCATGTCCCCTGAGGGTAGAAGAAAAGACTTTCCCCCTCAGCCTGACAAGGGAAGTAGAGAAAGAATATCCAGACAGTAGGGTCTTGCTGGACCCTGGGGATCTCTGGTGTCCTCTATAATTGTTTGCCAAACCACAAATGCCTCCTCTCAATCCTACTCTTTCTTCAAGGACCATTTCATACCCCACCTGCTGAGAAGAATTCTCTGGTTATTTTCTTCTTCTTTTGAGAATGTATGTCTTCTCCCCAATTAAATGGCAGCTCTCTGGAGGGCAGGAGCCAGGGCTTACCTACCCACTCTGTCTCTGATGTATTTCTCTGAAAATGCAAAGGGATAGTGGTTCTAAAAGTTACCATCTGAGCTGCCTGGAAAGGTCTACTTTCCACGCTGGTGAACACTAGAATGCCTTTTCCACATCAGTTCCGTATCTGTGATTGTAGGCAGCACTATAACAAAAGAAAAGCTTGGCCAGCCAAAACCTTTCATGTAAATGGTAGCAGTAGCAACTGGGTAGGTTGATTTGACTTCCGGCCTGCAGACTGTGGCCTGGATCTCCGGATGCCCCAGATGACAGGAAATCAATCGCTTTGACTCCAGAGAGCCTGCTGAGAGGTCCCAGTGGTACGCCTGTCCCAGACCTCCCCACCGCACTTCCTTAATTCAAGAGGCCTCATGGGGCAGCACCAGAGGGCCCCAAAGGGCCGACTTTGAGACTAATCCCCCTTTGATGGGTCTGAAAAGCAGCTGCTACTATCTTTGCCCTCAGTTTTCTAGCAACGTCACGCCCTGAGCGCCAAACCTTCCAGTTGTAAAGCACCCTCCTCCCTGTGCTTACAAAAGATCAAGAAGTCAGTATTTGTCTAGATCCTCTGATCTCCACTTTCATGGCCTCGTGCTTTCCTCCAGACACTCCTACTTGCTCTCCTCTATCCTCTGTTGTTGAATTATTAAAACAGCAAGAATTGGCTACCATTTATTCGCAAAACTTACTGGTAGGAGAGAGGAGACCGCCCCCAGGAGAAGTCTTGCTCTTTCCCTCCTCTGTCCTAGGTCACTCCATCCTCCTGCACCCCGACCTTGGCTCCATCTAGCCCCTCTCACATGCATCTTGGCCAGCTCCGTCTCCATTAGCTAAAAACATGCCCACATTTTTACCATTCTAAACACACAACAAACAAACACTCCCATCCACCTTGTTTCTACCTCAGCTTACTCTGTCATCATCACACACTAAGCTTCTTAGAGAAAAGGAGAAAGCACTGCCTGCCTCCTTCCTATAGCTCACTCCCTCGTCTCTGCCAGTCCTTGGGCTAAGCCGGCACTGGCAGCGACCTCTCAGTGGTCCCGTCAGCAAACCCAGCTGCATCTCCTCTGTCACCACTGCGCTTACTGCCCTCCCTGCAGCATGTGCCCTGCGCACGTTGCCCCCTTCCACAAGGATTTCTCCTGCAGTGAGTTCTGGATTCTCTCGGCAGGGCTGTGACTTTCCCTCACTTCTCTCCTTTCTAAACACTGGCCTTCCCTAGGAGAGCATTTTTGTCCCCCTTCCCTCTCTAGACCATTGTTTCCCAACTCAGAGGTCTGCGTGCCACCATCACAATTTTCGCCACAGCCACGTATTATCTACTTACTTTTAATTTAGCATCTTTTTTTAAATCAATTCATTTTTCCTTAACTACACTGTCAATGAAATGTTTTATGACTATTGCAAGTGAAAAATTAGTATTGCGTGCTATAAATAGAAGGCAGTAAAAAATACAATGAAAGTAAAAGCCATATTAATGAATCCTAGCGAGATACCACCGCCTGCCAAGGGCTCCAAACCCAAAGGCCTGCTTTTTCCTTTTGTTAAAAGGGGAACTCCAGGGGGAGTATAGCTCAGTGGTAGGATGGTAGGGTGCATGCTTAGCGTGAATGAGGCCCAGGGTTCAATCCCCAGTACCTCCATTAAAAATAAACAAATAAACCTAATCGCCTACCTCCCTCCAAAAAAGGAACTCCAAAGTATTCTAGATTAAAGCTTAGCACAACACTGAGGCTTTCTCCTTAACAGACTCAGAAGGATGGAAAGAGGGATGAAAAGGAAATAGCTTCTCACTATGTGATTCAGTGTTACCTAAGGCCATGTCTGTGGACTGCTTAAAATGATCAACTACCAAGATGATTTCCCTACTCAGTACTAGGATTGGCTCTTAGTCCCCTTGGTTCTCTTCAGGGGACTTACAATTGTGGCTTCTTCAATGGTTGACCATATGTCTTAGCTCCACTCTCCATGTCCTTAGAAAATGAAATTACATAAAATTGAAATACAGTAAACAACGAGCCCCTGAACCGTCAGCACTGGTGCAGAGCAGCAGCGATCAGCCCAGGCGGGGGCCCAGATCCACCCTGCACGGGACTATCCGTCAGGGCTGGAGGCTGAATGTGTCCAGAGATGGCCCATCATCAACATCCAGTCAACCAATAAGAACCAGTAAGACAGCCAACATCGGAAAGGCTTACATGCCAAATGCACCACACATCTCACAGACGTGCGCCTCAGTCTTCACAATACCCCGTGAGGCTGAAGCCATTATTATTCCTAATGTGAGGAAACCAACACTTAAAAAGTTAAGGAACTCACCCCAGATTCCCAGTAAGTGGCAGGTCCAGCTTTGCACTAGGTTTGTCTGACTGCAGAGTCCACGGTCTTAGCCCTGCTGCTCCCCCGATGCTCAGACACAAAGCAATTTTAAACCTCACAAGCCTCAAAATAACAGCCTGCGGCTCTTAAGCACAATTAAGACAATGGGTTGACACAACAGGAAAATGGTTCAATATGTAATTAAGCGTAATTACTGGTGTCCTCTAATTGTTTGGGAAAATAAGTTTCTCTTAGTTGACAAGCTATAATTCTGGTGTATGCTAAGAGAATGTTCAAGTCTTTGCTTCGATCTGTAAAGCTCCTGCACCCACACAGACCACTGGTCAGATTTCATGGTGAGTACCAGGGTGGCTCAAAGATATCTTCAATGTGTCACTTAGAATCAAATAAGGTAGGGCGTGGAGGGACCTTAGCCATCCCATCCAACCTTGCATGTTACACATGGGGAAATCAGGGCCCAGAGAAGTAACTTTCCCAGCACACGCATGTCTCTGCCTCCTGCTCAAGTGCTCAGCGTACCTCTCTGATTAGACAGCTTTATGTCAGACCACCTAAAGCTGAAAACCTACCTGGCTTTACCACTTAGCAGCTGTGTGACCTTGGGCAAGTTACATAACCTCTCTGAGCTCTAGTCGGGAAGATGATAAGAGTAGCTATTTCATAGTTTTGTGAGGATTAAATGAGCTTAAAATACATAAACACTTGGAATGCTACCTGGGCACGTGGCATCTGATGGATATATTCAGCCATTCATACTACTGCTTTAAACAGTAGGCTCCATACCGATGCCAGGCCTTGGAAATACTCCAAAGCTCTCATCAGGGCTGCTATGAACAGTAGTAAGTATGTATTCTTATGTGCCGAGAAGCTCTTAGAGGAGGTATCCAACATCTACTACATGGTGCTCAAGCTCTGAAGCAAAGGAGTTTAGCCAATGTTCTTTTAAGGAGGGAGAAGAGCACGGGAACCAGACCTTCATGCCCTATATTATGCTACTTAAACTCTGCAGGAATGAGAGTCAATGTCAGCATCCATGATCTCATGGGTGGGCTTATGTATTTGGACAATCATGTTTCCAGAAGAACAAACTCAAAAAAAAAAAAAAAGCAACATGAGCAAATATTTACTGAGCATAAACACAGTAGAAAGCACTAGACACAAGACACAGAATAATTTAGGGTGGGGCCATCTATGCAAGCACGGCGGACGCAGGGCTATCTCGGAGACGCTGCGGGTCTGTTCCACACCACTGCAGTAAAGCGGACGTCACAACTGAGTCACAGGGGTTTTTTGGTTTCTCAGTGCACATAAAAGTTATGTTTACACTGCAGTGAAGTCTACTAACTATCCCATAGCATTATGTCTAAAAACATCCAATGTATATACCTTAATTAAAAAATATTGCTAAAAAGTGCTAACCATCATCTGAGCTTTCATCAACTCAATCTTTTTGCAATAGCAACATCAAAGATCACTGATCACAGCTCACCATAACAAACATAGTAATAATGAAAAAGGTTGAAATATTGCTAGAATTACCAAAATGCGACAGAGACGAAGTGGGTAAATGCTGTTGGAAAAATGACACCGATAGACTGATTAGACACAGAGTTGCTACAAACCTTTCATTTGCAGAAAACGCACTATTTGTGAAGCACTTTATCACAAAGCACAGTACAACGAGGTATGCCTGCACCTACAACTATGTCCCATTTCCTTCGTGTGTCCCATGGCAGACATCAGTCATCAATCACAGCACACGTGTCCACAGAGCCCAAGTACAGCTCAAGAACAGCCCTGAATTCTTCTCCACCCAGTGCTCCACTGCCAGTTTGTAAGCGTTGAGCTTCAGGGGATGACAGTATGTGCAGGCAACCCAAGAATGAGGCGTGGGACTAAAACTCAGCAGGCGCCAAGAACTCTTTACTTAGGTTCTTTTGATAAGACATTTACATTTAAAACAGCTAAGAATGTAATACAACATCCATCTTGTATGTGTGTTGCAGGGAAAAGGTTCAGAGCATCCAAACAATAATAGATACAAGCCATGTGAGGTGCTCTCTTGTATAAGGCTTTTTGTCAGAATACACAAGCTCGCCAAAATATTTTCATTGTCCCCAAGCTCCCAGAAGAAAAACTAGCAGCATCTTCAATTTGAAAAGTAAGAACAGTGAGGGAACAGAGACTGCAAGGTTCTTATTAAAGATGTCCTGCAGTTAGTGTCCGTCTCAGCCTTGCCCACTGCAGGGCCAGTCGGAGGAGAACCCAGGACCCAGAGAAATGACACAAACCAGAGGAGGGGGAATCCGGGAATGTGAGTGGTACTTCTGCTGACCTATCAACCAGCGAAGGCTACCAGGCTCTGCATATGGGGAGGAGGCACTGAAATGAGAGGAAAGAGGGCCAGGATTTGTGTTACGCCCAGGCCCGGTCGTGACTGTTAGAGCCGGTAAGCTCAGTGAAGAGGGCCCCTCCACGCACAGACTCCCGATAGGAGGGGCAAGAAGTAACAGACCCTATCTAATTCAAGCCAGAACTCTTGTTTAAAAAGTACACCTTGCTTACGTTTGTTCCAGTAAATGGAGTACCAGAGGGGATACTGATGGTGTTTTTAAAAAAAAAAACAAAAAAGGCTATAACGAGGCCATATCTCAGAGGCCATTATCCAGATGGCAAATACTGTTTCCTCTTTAGTGCCAACGGGACTGATGGGGAGAGGCTCCGAGGGGCGCGGCTCTGGGATGGAGCGCAGGCAGAGCGGAGCCCCCGGTGAGCATGTGGCGGGGGTGGGCACAGATGCCCCAGTAGCTGCCTGAGCAGTGCTGAAAGCTGCTTCAAAACATTGAATTGAAAAATAATCTGCTGTAAAGAATAACAAAACCATTTCTGTATCAGTTCAAAACCCTTTGAGCTCTGTTTCAGTGTGTTTTCTTTCCAATTTTTTTGAATAAGAAAAATGTCGATGTGGTTCCCATACCAAAAAGTATCAAAGAGTATACAGTGAGAAACCCCCCTCGCCACCCCGCCCTCCATCCCCGCCACCTCCCCGGCCACCACTGCTGCTGGGTCCCCAACTGTCTTTCCAGAGTTCCTCGTTCACACAGACATGGATTCTTAGTCCCCCTCTTTATGCCATGAAAGATGGCGTGTGATCTACACCTGTCTCCACCTTGCTTTTTTCACATAACGTATCTTGAAGATCTCTCCAGAGATTAGTATATGGAGAGCTTTCTCACAATAAATTTTATTTTTAATTTACATATAATAAATTCACAGATCTGAAGTATTCCACTAGACGATTCTGACAATCACGCACACTTGTAAGCATCACCTAAAACAAAACACAAGACACTTGCACTGTGTTCCTTTCTGGTCAGCCCCACCTCAGTAACCACCAGTTTTGATTTCTGTCACCAGGATGCAGATGCAATGTTTTTGTATACATGTTATAATGATAAAAAGATATCCTGTTCCTGTCAGAGACCAGAAATGAATTTCACAAACTAGTCCCCCTCAATTCTCTTTGGCACTAAAGAGGAAACATTATTTGCCATCTGGATAATGGCCCATGCGATGCCTCCTCCAGCACAGCTCCCTGCCCCGCCCCACCCACCCCATTCTAGAGCAGGTGCCCTCCTTGTGGTCCCACACCTGAACCTGCCCTCCAACCGCACACGGTTATAGCCTCTGAAATGATCTTTTCTCCTCCTGGTCTATAAGCATGAGCTCCATTCTTTGTCACCAATGCCTCTCCAGTGTCTACTGAGAAAGCACCAACTAGTTATTTGTTAAACCCTTTCCCCAGAGCAGGCTGTTAATAGAAAGTAAAAGTATCAGCTCCCTAACCAGTGTTGCTATGAAGTGACTAAATGTAAACATCACTTCACAATTAAAGTAACTGTCAGAAAGGAGGCAGGAGCTTGCAAAGAGGTGATGGTGGGTCAGCCCTGTGATGGGGAAGGGCCACTAACAGGATTCTGTTGGCAGAAAGAGACGGACCTCTGTGTCAGCTGTTTGCTTTGCTGATGCAAGAAAGGATGAGGGACATTTTAAGAGCTGATTTCCAAGGTTTTGAAAACAAATCAGAGGCTTTTCTTGGACTTAGCATGAAATGTTCACAGATGAGGCATTCTCTGCATCACCAGATCCCTAGTCTGTAAACTTTAAATAGAAAATGGCGAAGCTAGGCAGGTTATCAGACAAAGAGTGTCCACAGTTATGTGGGTTTAAGAATGTGGGGAGATAAATTATTAGGAAAACCATCTGCAGCAAGGCCTGAGAAGTAGAAGGTACTGTCAAAAGAGAGACATTTTTGGGGAAGACTGAAAATTGAGCTGCAGAGAAGGCAAATGGGAAAAATTGCAAAATCAGCACAATCGCTTTCCAAGGAATAATCCAACAAGGTACCTGAAGAATAGAAAAATGGTTCAATAAAGCTGACTGTGCAGCCACACGCTAGGGCAGCTACCAACCCTAATTGTTTCTTTATTGGTTTGGGCCAAGTTTGAAGTAGGGCAGCATGAAGTGGCAGTTAGCCCACTTGTTTTCGATGGGACCTCAAATCATCATCCTGCTGCCTCAGTGCCCCAGGACACCCCACACTTAGCCATGAAAGCAGGAATGGTGCAGTGCATAAGGCTACAGGGGAGATGGGGACCCAACCTTATGGAATTCAGGAGGAAGAAATTCCATTACCTGGCTGAGGAACTCTGCTGAACTGGTTTTTAAGGAGCTTGTAGGTAGTGAGGAGTATTAATTACCCAATTTTTTAATGCAAAGCACAAGAATGTCTAGGATGTCCTTACTCAAGAGAATAAAATAAATCCCTTCAATTTGCTTCACTTCACCTCCTTTCCATTTTTAATTATCCAAAAGCTGAAACTGCCAAGGGTTTTTAACAATAAAAGCAGCAACTAGTCTTGAAACATAAATAAAAGGAAACAGTAGGCTACAGCTGTATGTGCTTTGCCATTGAATCTTTTTTAAAAAGATGTAAGTCTTCTCTGCCCAAGGAATTATGTAGGTCAATATCCTGAATTCTGAAATTTTTTCCATTTAATTAATATTCTATGTGACAAGCATCTAATACAATTCTTTTATTTTAGAAGCAAGGATTATACCCATACAGTCTCCATTTTATATAAAATTTCCTTCTGAATGTTGAAGATTTAATTTTTAATATGAAAATGGGCCCTTTAAACATTACTGTTTTTCTCCTCTTATACTGATTTCCAGCAAATACCTGTGTGTTCTCTTTCTAAAAAATTAAATCATAATGGGATGGTGTATCAGTTTCCTACTGCTGCTGTAACAAATTAGCACAATCTAGTGGCTTAAAGCAACACCACTTTACTATCTTACAGCTCTGTGGTCAGAGTCTGCAAAGGGTCTCACTGGGCTGACGTCAGGGTTAGCGCTGCTGTTCTCTCCCGGAGGCCCCAGGGGAGAATCCGTTTTCTTGTCTTTTCCAGGCTTTAGAGGCCACCCGCATTCCTTGGCTCACACCCTCCTTCCATTCTCAAAGCAGCCACAACCGGCTGAGTCCAGTCCAGTCGTTCGCAGGATGTCACCTGTCCAGTCCTGACCCTTCTGCATCCTTCTCCCCATTTAAGGGCCCTTGTGAACATTGGGCTCATGGACGGAACAATCCTCCTGATTTTACGGTCAGATGATTAACAACGTCAATTCCATCTGCAACCTTACTTCCCCCTCGTCATATAACATAACAGATGTGCGTTCCAGGGCTTAGGAAGTGGACGGCCTTGGGGGCCATTAGTCTGCCTAGGAAGTCTCTCAGGAGACACTCATTTCAGGGTCCTGGGACCTTGCGTATCTAATAATTGGTTTGGTGGTGATCTTAGTGACACTCACTGAAGTCACCACAGAAATAGGGCATTCAAGGTGAGCCTGACTACTCGGCTGCAGGGGAAACGACAAACTGGCTTTTTCAGACGGAAAGAGCTGCTCAGTCTAGGACTTTCCATCTGCTAGATGCCTGAAGGTCTCATTTCTACTGGACTGACCAGGACATCTGGAGGGAGCAAGGTCTAGGAGAGAGGCAGGACTTCACACGGTGATCCACATGCAGAAGGTGCCGGGGGCAGGGGCAGGGGCTGTGGGTACAGTGTGCCCACAACTTTCACATAGAGGGTCTCATTTCATCTTCACTCCCATCCGCCAGGTTTCTCAGCATCTCCATTTCACTGCAGACATGTTACACTGGTCAACTTGCCCAAGATCACGCCCTCAGAGAAATAAAGTCAGGACACAATTCATCTCCACTGACCCAAACCCCAGGCATTCCCCCACCAGCCACATCTCTCCCTGCAGCACACAGGACGGCAGGCCGGTGACTTACGGGCCACCAAAGGTTGACATTCCCATCACAATGTCAGCTGGGGGAGGCGAGAACAGACTGCAAACTCTTTGAGACTAAAGAAGGGTTAGGTTAAAAAATACCAATTTTAAATTGCTTTCTATACACTCTTAACAAACATGCCATGAGCCTGGAAAATTTATTTCACTAGTTCCTCACGGAGTATCTGGCCTGGAGCTTGAAAAATATCTGTTGCACAAATAATCACATACATATAATATCTGTCAGGTAGAGTGTGAGCTGATCAGGACATGAAAATGGTGAAGAGTGAGATTCTGATGTCTTCCAGGCTTTCCAACGTGTCACAAGGGATTTGACAAAAAAACTCATTAGAGAAACACTAGTCTACTCTGTGCTGGCTTGCAAATTACATTTATTGGATCATAACTAGCATCTAAAAAAATAAAATGAGACAGGAGAATAGAAAATATCAGAGTGCAGCAAACACATTAATAACATTGTTTCATATAATTGTTATTTCAGATGTGTGCTTCTGTGTCTGTGTGCTAAGATGTCAAATGTATTTCCGGATTTCCCAGTAAAATGGATCATGGTCTATTGGTCAAAAAACTTGAAAACTGCTGCTATGGTAAAACTGTTCTCATCACAGAATTCTGGACTAGGCCAGCCTTTCATAGAATGACAATTAACAATAACTCAGTCCCAAACGACTGTTAATTTTTAGCTTCCTATTGTCTTTTCTCATGGCTGTAAGCAAGCACCTGGAGTCCCAGACAGCTCCAGCAAGACAAGATAATGAATGACGCTGAGAGACTCACCCCTTATTCTCTCTTCCAAGGCCTCCTCTGTGTGTGTGCACAGGAGGAGAGAGCTCTCAATCCCTTACCAAACCATTTGTCTGGAATTCTCCGTTCGCATTGACTAAAACAGGAGAGACGTCAGTACCACGATGCTCTAAAACGGAAGAACTCAATGAAAATGGTCCGACTGCTGTAGAAGTCTTCTTTTTACGCAGTCATCCACCCCACTGTGACAGCGGCATCTGGCTTTCTGGGAAGCCACTTCCAACACTCAAGGGTTCAAAGTCCAATCACGCCTCCCCATCAGGGAAGCTAGCATGCCTCTCACTTGGCCCGTCGAGCTCTTGTTTGGAGGCTCAGCTCAGCATGGTTTTCATGCTCACATAAGTCACTCCCTGGGAGGGCTCCCCAAGAGCTCTCCTGGGGGCAATCTTAGCCTTGCTATTAGGGAAAAGCCAGGAAGCCCACCAGGGGCTATAACCTCCAGAGGAAATACCTGAGTTTCCGCATCTCTGAACGTCTTGTACAGACTAAACTGAGTCCTCACAGAATTCATAGGTGGAAGCCCCAACCTCCAGTGTGACTGTATTTGGAGAGAGGGCCTTTAAAGAGGTAATTTAGGTTAAATGAGGTCTTAAGGGTGGGAAAACTAATCTAACAGGACTGGAGTTTACATAAAAAGGAGATACAAGAGATCTCTCCTGCACACACACACACAGAGGAGGCCACGCAAGGACACAGTGAGAAGATGTCCTCGTCACCAGGAAGGGACGTCTCACCAGAAACCCACTCTGCTGGACTTCTAGCCTGCAGACTGTGAGAAAATAAATTTCTGTTGTTTAAGCCCCCAGTCTGTGGGATCTTGCTCTGGCAGCGGCAAGCAGACTGGTGTCACCTGTACTGAATTGCATTTGAACAGCTATGCTGTTCCACCATCAGAATTCACAGTGACTTTAAGTAGCTCTCTTGAAACATAAATGTTAAGAGAAAAAAACCAAGTCACAAAAGAGTGTACACAGTATTTTTATAAATAGTTCACAGATTGAAGTCCAAGCAAAACTAAATAATATATCATTTAGGGCTAAAAATACTGCTTGCTGTAAAACTATAAAGAATATTACAGGGGTGATAAAAGCAAAATTCAGGAGAGTGGATGCTTCTGGGAGGAGGGGATAGCAGCTGGGACCTTGGGAGAGTCACACACTGATAACGTGCTCTAAGTGCATGGCGACCTCATGGGTGTTAACTTCATTCGAATGTCTCATAGTTTATCTTTGTTATTTCTTATATGTATTAAATATTTTATAATTGCATTTATAAAAGTAAGATGTTGGAATAATGTAACAGCCACCAGCTGACAGTAATTCTTCTGGGAAGAGGGAATATGGGACATTCCTACTTTCCTAATCTTACCTCCCTGAATCTTTTTAATTGTCCCAAAATATTTATATTATATTTATATTTGGAATAAAAAGGCAAGAAAATTAAAAGAAGTAAAAAGATGCTACTGAACACCAGTAACTACTTTCATAGTTTCTTTAATCTCCTCCCCCCCTTCCATTTTCCTGAGTCATAAGCTAGGATGAAGAATTGATCATTTTTAAGAAAAATACATTGATTGGCCTAAAGTAATTTTGATCCCCAGACCACATGGCTCAGTATTGATTTATTATATATATTACATGTAAACTTACTTGAAAGATAAGCTTCAGCTGGAATTATCCCATACTCTTTTGAAATGAAAACAATAGCTACCAGGTAATAATAATAATTCAATCACTCTATAGCCTGGTTATTAGGAAAATGCCAGGAAACAGACATCCAAAGAAGGAAGTCTCTTATTTCTTTTCTTTCAAGGTAATTTAGGTAAATTACAGACATTTCCCCTTCAGAGCTGAAGACTATCAGTAGAATTTTAAGTGCGGCTCATTTATATTAATGTCTTCAATTTACAATTTCTTGGACCTTTCTTTCTTTAAGATGCCAGTTTTCAGTTCACATTAAAATCATTTTGTAAGACTAGTAAGTAGCAAATCAAGAGAGGAGCATTTTGTATGTGGCTTCTACGTTTTAGAAGAGGAAATCATTTGAGAGCAATCATTTTCTGTACTTAATGAACCTCTAATTTCTTTCCTTTTTGGCTCTGCCAACTGAATAGCTGAATAGAACGTAATGGGAGTCTGGATATTCAATATACAATAGTTTTTTTCTTTGAAAAATGGAACCATTGTGCAAAATTGGCCCCAACCTTAAAGGTGTTTCATGCTCAATAAACCTGGAGTACTATTCAATCACTTCTCAGCTGTATTGCCATTATTTGTGTGTGGGTGTCTGTCTGTCTGTCTCTCTTACTGGACAGTGAGTTGGTTGAGGTTAAGATAAATGGATTGTTCTCCCTAAGAAATGCCTGTACGCAGTTTGGCCCAATTACGGTGAATTTCACAAAAGAAACACGTGGGCAGCTCCTTTAGTCCTCAGGTGGGACTGATGGAGAGAGGAAGAGAGGCACAATGAAATAAAAAATAATCATAAAAACGAGCAATTAGTCCACCAGAAACACTCCATCAGTTAGACAATTCATTCACCCCATCGAGTATTGTGTACCCATTATGAATCATATGCTGAGAATATGAAAATAAATCAACATATATTAGTCAGACCTCAGTAAAATTGTTGAAAAAGAAAGAAAATTAATCAAACAAACCCCAGCCTGGAGAGAAGCACACACTGTAAGTGGGGTAATTCCAAGAAGGGAGTGACTAAGGACAAGAGGAAATGCCTACTGGTGAGTTTCTAGGGTAAGAAAGAAGTTCAGGAGGAAGGGTAGGCGGGAATGGCACTCAAAGAGATGGAAACTCATCAGCTAAGGCCTGAAAGAGTAAAAGCCCAGGCTGAGTTTGGGATACAGTATATAGGTAGCTTTGAGAAAGGCTGAAGGGAACATACTATGGATGATTTTGCTAAATCAGAGGAAGACGTTGTGGAGTTCACATTTACTGTAGTAAGCAAAGGAGAGTCCTTTAATGTTCTGAACAGAGGATGGACATATTCTGGGTGGAACTTCAGAAAGATTTCAGCTACAGTGTACAAGAGACTAGGGATTGGAGAGCAAGCAGAGAATTGTTTTCTAAAATGATTACAATCCAAATAAGAAGCAATCAAAGTCTACAAGACCTGCTCAAGATTAAAGACAAAACAAACAAAGAATAGGAATACCTTTCTTTTTTAATTTTTTTTAAATTGAAGTATAGTTGGAATACTACTCGGCCATAAAAACCGACAACATAATGCCATTTGCAGCAACATGGATGCTCCTGGAGAATGTCATTCTAAGTGAAATGAGCCAGAAAGAGAAAGAAAAATACCATATGAGATGGCTCATATGTGGAATCTAAACAAACAAAAACAAAAACAAACAAACAAACAAAAACAAAGCGTAAATACAGGACAGAAATAGACTCTTAGAGAATACAGATTTGTGATTGCCAGGGGGGCAGAGGGTGGGAAGGGATAGACTGGGATTTCAAAATTATAGAATAGATATACAAGATTATACTGTATAGCACAGGAAAATATACCCAAAACGTTATGGTAGCTCACAGAGAAAAAAATGTGACAATGAGTGTGTATACGTCCATGTATAACTGAAAAATTGTGCTGAACACTGGAATCTGCCACAACATTGTAAAATGATTATAAATCAATTAAAAATGTTAAAAAAAATAAAAAAATAAAATAAATTGAAGTATAGTTGCACAACGTTGTGTTAATTTCTGGTATACAGCATAGTGACTTAGTTATACATATACATATATTCCTTTTCATATTCTTTTCCATTAGAAGACATTGAATATAGTTCCTTGTGTTATACAGCAGGACCTTGTCTATCTATTTATGTATAGTAGTTAGTATCTGCACATCCCAAACCCCCAATTTATCCCTCCACCCCTCTTCTCTACCCCTGTGAGTCTGTTTCTGTTTTGTAAACAAGTTCATTTGTGTCTTTTTTCGATTCCACATATAAGTGATATCATATGGTATTTTTCTTTCTCTTTCTGGCTTACTTCACTTAGTATGACATTCTCCAGGTCCATCCATATTGCTGCAAATGACATTATTTTACTCTTTCTTTATGGCTGAGTAGTATGTCATTGTGTGTGTGTGTGTGTGTGTGTGTGTGTGTGTGTGTTTCTTTATCCAGTGATCTGTTGATAGACATTTAGGTTGCTTCCATGTCTTAGCTATCGTAAATAGTGCTGCTATGAACATTGAGGTGCATATATCTTTTTGAATTAGATTTTCCTCTGGATATATGCTCAGGAGTGGGATTTCTACATCATATAGAAAGTCTATTTTTAGTTTTTTAGGGAATCTCCATATTGTTTTCCATGATGACTACACCAAACTACATTCCCACCAACAGTATAGGAGGGTTCCCTTTTCTCTACACCCTCTCCAGCATTTATCATTTGTGGACTGTTTAATGATGGCCATTCTGACGGTGTGAGATGATATCTCATGATAACTCTGATAATTGGTGATACTGAGCATTTTTTCATGTGCCTACTGGCCATTTGTATGTCTTCATTGGAGAAATAAATGTTTGTTTGTTTGTTTAGGTCTTCTTTACAATGGACATCTACTAAAAACCTACATCAAACATTGCTTTAAGATCAAGAACAAGACAAAGATTCCTGCTATCATTGTTTTTACTTTAGATTGTCCCAGAGGTCCTATCCCATGCAGGAAAACAAGAAAAGAGAAATTAAAAGTATATGTTTTGAAAAGAAAGAAACAAAAAAGACATTATTTGAAGATGACAAAAAAATTCTTCATGATACATCTTTCTAAATCTACTGACAATTTTTAGAAGAGAGCTTAGTAACATGGTTGAATGTAGATGGACTTAGAAATCCAAGAAGCAGACACAAAGCTCTCCACTTTTAAGACACAGAAGAGGAGGGCGAACTGTGTTTTTATAAGAAAAGCATCATGATTCTTTCTCTGTGGACAGATCCATGTAGATTAATAGTACACTGGAACATTCAGAAGTCAAGCCCACAAGGCTTGCTAGCAAATACACCACTCCCTGAGAGCACTGGCATTGTGTTCTATGGAACGCCCTAAACAGCCTTTCAGAGGGAAATCACAACACTAATAGAGAAGAGAAGCTGATTCTGATCGTCACACATAATTTGATATCAATGCAAGAGCAAGCAAGAGAGAGGGAAAAAAATCTTCCACTTTTAAGGGTAGCCCCAGTTTACAGCTACCTTCTCCTACAGCAGTTCCAAACTTATGTCTCAGCACAGAGGGCTGCTAATGGGAAACACCAAGTTAAAGCTAAGCATGCTTATTTATTGCAGGATTGCCAATGGGTCGGTAGGGTGGGGGATATCCAAGAGGCAGAGAATGTGGGTAACATTTCCTACATCTAATTGATATCAAACCCTTTTATAAGGGAGTAACTCAAAGAACTAGTGTCCCAGAGAAACTCTTAATTTAGAAAATGCTGTGTGCCCAAACATTCTCAATTCCTGGTATAAACCAAAATGTAAATGAATAAAACAAGGACTCTGAGGCCACTATGCCTGGGTTTGAATCCCAGATCCACAACTGACTCTTGTGTGACCTTGGGCAAGTAGCTTAACCTCTCTGTGTCCCAGATTCCTCATCTGTGGAATGGGGAGGTGGGTTATGACAACAGTAGCTACTTCATAGGGTGATACTGAGGATTAACATAAATGGATGAATGTATGTAAAGTATTTAATAAGTGTTTGTTAAGTCAAGCAGACTTCATGATATGCTGTTACTACCCTGTTAGAATTACAGTATTTTGTAAGCAAGCAGGTTGCTTGCTTCACTGGTCTCAGAAGAAAACGGTTGGTCATCAAATGGTCCATAAAGGTCTGTGAGAAGAGCTGTAGGTAACACATATGTTGTCTGGAGTTCCAATAACTGAGACATTCTGTTAACTGATGTTTATATTGAACACTAGAATTGCATTTGGGGTGGGGTGGGGCAAAGAGAAAATTAAAAAGAGGCTATCTTTAACTTTTAAAAGGTTGAAGAATTTTCTCTAAACGCAGTCCTCCCAAGCATCCAAGTTGAAAGGCACTTTCTCTCTGACCTCCCATACTCACTTTCCACAGTAAGTTCCATCTTCCAGAAGGAAATTCAGTACTAAAGAAATTCTGCCAGAATTAATAAACTGTAGAGGGTCATTTTCTATCATCTCTTCCCTTAAAATAAGCAAGACTAAGAGACATGAAGCTACTATGGTACACTGATGCAATATCCCAAATTAGACCCTTCTTACCAACAATGCAAAATTCTCCCAGAAAATGTCTATATCATCAGAAGAACATTATGTTAAATATGGCTTAAGTCATGTATGCTTTACTGTGTGTCAATTCCTTGATATTTGATGATCCACAGATGAAAAAAACCTTCATCCCATAACTATTGGGGTTAAATAAGATACAATACACTAATCCTTTCAGATGGTAAGACAAAGGACCATAATAGTTGACACTCATGTGGGATGGATGAGAAGATGCATGTTTTGCATTGTACCACCAGGCATAAAACTGTGAAAAGCAAACTTCAACAGTACCTGCCTCCGTGGGAACCTGAAAAGGTTGCCTGAGGCCAAGGGGTAAGTGCACTGAAGGAGAATGTTTTGTGGGAGTATTTCTGAACCAGCTACAGGCTAGAGTAACGTGTCAACCAAATCCAATTTCAATTCCTCTAGCCCCCTTTCAAGATCTTCCACATCTGATTCCTTCCTGCATATTCTAATCTGACCACCTTACTGCTCCTCTATACTCAGGCCTCTTGAACCTGGCTTTCACACACACTTCACCTCTTGAATACGCAGTGATCACCTTGAATATCTTTTCTCTCATGTAAAAATTCTTATCTTATCCATCCTTTTTTATCTCCTTCTGTGTTCTTTAAACTTTATACCATGAATATGTCTTAATTGATCATTTTTTATAAACATAAGATTTAATCAGAGTTATCAGTAAAATTTTCACAAAAGAATTAGCTTCTTAAATAAAGGGTGTTCAACACAGCAATTAAGGCACCTAAAAAGAGTGACGAAACCTATGCAATACAGAGCAGTACTGTGTAGTCAATTTTGTAAGAAAAGAAATGTGTCCAGTCTTCGCTAGTCAAATAGAGAACAAAGACATCCAGGAAGGCAGCCCACAGGCACTCCTTTCCTCTCTTTTTCAGCCTCTTCCTCTTGCCTTTTGTTTTTTGTTTACCTCACCCGGGTTCTCGCTTCCCGGCACTGGGTTTGCCAGTGATGCCCACAGGACCACGAGCCTGGTTGGGGGGCTACCCCAGAACTAAAGAGCATGCTGGTCCCCGCAGTGTACAGAACCATCAAAGCATGAAGTCATGCTTCCTGTGTGGTGTTACCATACCCCCTGGAAGGATGGATTCCTACAAGATGCCCCAGGTCATCTAGCAAAACGTATCCCTTTGCATGCTGCTGTTAGGAGAGAGGTGTCTGGAGCTCGTCCAGTGCAACGACACCAGTAATCATATCTGTGAGCACGTGGGAAGAGTCCCGAGTTAAACCCAAGCATAAACCACCTCCTCCCAACAATTCCTCTGATGAACATTGGGAGGCGATGTACAGCAACCCTTCCAAATCCTTGCTTCCCCTATAAAGCCCAGCCTGACCCCAGAAGTGCCCACTTACAGCAGTGCTCCAAATTAACACAGATAACTGAACAGTTACACTTTCGGTTTAAAATTCATATAAAGCAGAGGAAACGCCTGGAACAGAACCCAAAACACATGAATCCCAGACTATTTCTCTCTAAATCACCCTCTCAAATGATTATCACCTTTACCTCAAAAATTAAATCCGTGCCAAAAGGGATGCTCATGTATCCCCGGAGGCCATAGGAGTTGGTAGACCCCTACAGAAAGCAACAGGGTAACACTGAATAGCATCAATAAAAGTGTTCACAGCACTGGGTCCAGAAAATCAAATACTGGAGAATGTATCCTCTAGAAATGACAAAAGAAAACAGCTCTGCGCACGCACATGATCACTAAACCATCACCCAGAGCAAGGGGAAACAAGATCTGAATGACCAAACTGGGCTCTATCAGCCTAAGGCACATGCAAGTCACTATTGAAAACTGTAACCATTCAGATATTATACAACATGGAAAATCCTTTATGGTGTAAGCTTAAATTTTTTTTTAAAGGCAGAATTTTATATCTATGGTTGGAAATGCATTTATTTTCCAAACTGTTAAATATCAACCAAGAGAGGAAAATGGAGGATATAAAAAATTTAAGTGGATGTGCCGGGCAGCGAGATTACGGCTAGTTTTGCATTGCTGTGCTTTCCCGTTACCACCATGTGAAACAGCGCTTCTGCCATTTACAGAGGAGGAGAACTCAGTGCTGTGCCAACCCCGACAGACACGGACATGAGTGGGGGTGGAAAAGAGCGAGTTTCCAGCAGAAACCGACTCCTTCTCCCAAGAGCTGCGTGGCCTTCACCTGCAAGGCGACCTCTCTCCCCCAGAGGGAGGCCAGGACAAAGAAGAGGCACCTGAGAGCTGCAGAGGCGCGTTGCCTTGGTTTCCCACAGCCGCGCTGCCTCCCCCCCCCCACCCCATCCCCCCAGGCCCTCCTAATGGGAGCTTTTGTTCCGCAGCGGGGAGGGACCTCATTAGAAGGTGCCTGTGCTGAAGGAGAATGCATTTCCCGGACAAGAGGTTTCATCATTCCCAGCATTAGCCATAGAATGGAGGCAGAAGGTACGAGGTAGATTTGCCATCACCGTGGCGCTCCCCGCCCGGAACTGAAAGCCGCCGGCCTTAGGGGGCAGGCGCGGCCCCGGGCTGGGGTCCGGTCCCCAGGCTGGCTGCAGCGGGAGCCGGGCAGCAGGGCCGCATCGTGCCGTTTTCCAAAGACAACACAACAAACGCATCACAAACCCGCTGCTGCCGCAGATGACTGATACTTAATTACAGGATGCGGGGTGGGCCGTTCCTCCCGGGAGCTCAGGGCACAATACTGGTCGGGGCAGCTGGAGTGACAGGAGAAAGATGGCCCGGGCTACAGCACACAGCCCTTCTCAGATCTTTTCTCAACAATATTCAAAACTGAAATCGGTCAAGCGGCTACGCAGAATTGCAAAGTAACTGAAGATAAAGATCAGGACATTTTGCAAAGCAGATTCGTACCCCAGCTTCAAGGTCAGGTTCAAATGGTCCCTCTGCCTGAGGTTTCCCTAACACCACTGGCTGGGCTTTCTCTCTTTTCAACTCCAACAAGGCTGTGTTTCCTCTTCCCTTTGGACACTGGTAGCGAGCTAACTTCTTTTTTTAGTTGCTTCCTCCCATTGAATTAATTATATATAAGGTTATTGATGGCAGGGATCTTGTCTTATAACAGTAAGTCCATAATGCTTAGCATGAGCTTTGCACACACACGATAAGCCCTCAATATACCAAACTGGAACCAAAATTAATAAATGCAAAAAACAATCAGAATATTGTATAGAGCCTCTGAAAGCCAGGTTGAATGTTACATCTCCTGCACATCCCAATTTGGACGACCCACATTGCAAGTGCTTAATAGTCACACTAGGCTAGTGGCTACCATTTTGGAAGGCATAGTATCACAATGAAGCTCCAAAAAGTCTAAAGCCTCTATAAAAGGAAACATTTTTCATAATAAAGAACTCATTTAATTTAAAGTTTTACATCAACCTATATGCTACCTCTTTATATTTGTTTTTAACAGAACTAAGGAAGCAAGTATTAGATATATATTTTCCCCTTTACAAATTTGTTTGGATAAATGTCTAGATCAGAAAATAATGTTTAAAATAGATCCCCAAACCAGCCTTTTCCAAGAGCCATATATATTAAGGAAAATTTAACAGCACATGTGAGCAAGTGAGTGTTACTCTAGGATATGGTACCTTGGGTGGTTTTTCTCTCACTTGTTTGAGCAGATAATTAGTAGGTTGTGTTGTTTAGTAATTATTACCGAAGAGCTAAACATTTCCCTTCTAAAGCCTACTTTCACAAATATTATATAAACAAACTACTAGTAGTTAGAAGACAGTTTCGATGCTATCGTGATGACATTAGTACCAGGGACCCTGGAATGCCAGAAACCTCCCCAACAGTCAGTCCCCTTGTCCCCTTCTCCCCCCTCACCCCAGGAGTGAGGGTTGAGCAAGTCTGCTGTAGGAGCAGGTATCCAAACACCATCACCTGGGAAGGGTACTAGCACCCATCATCCCAGTATTAAATCTGGCCAGAGTCTCAGGCAAGGAGGCTTCTGTGGTCCTCCTACTTTACTCACCTCACCACTCCATCCTCCCACAGCCCCATTTGTTCTTAACCTTGAGACCAGCCCTCATGGGCCTGAATCTGTGGGCCCAGACTAACTTACCTACTCTGCAGTGGATGATGCTGAGGAAAAATAGCCCCAGGAAGCCAGCCCCTGCAGGGGTCAGCTTACCAGAGGCCAGATGCAGGAAGGAACTGACCACCTCCCCTGGAAGCCTGCCCACCAGGCACCAGAACCAACAGGGGTTTCGACATTGACTAGATAGGCACCTGCTCCTCTCCATGGAGGAGGAGAGGAGGTGCCTGTGAAAGAGGAACAGAAGTCCGTTCCCCCACATCCATCCAAAGTTTCTGATGTCAGATGGAGTTGTTATTCGCCCCAGTTCCCAGATGAAAAACAATAATCTCTGTGGAGTGAGAGCCAGACAGTTTGTTCAGTAAAAACTACGAGATAACCTCCTCAGAGACTTGAAGCAGGCTGTTCTTTGCCTCCTCACGAGGCAAAATGCACCTGGAAGTGGGAGAGATGGCTCTGTGAGAGAGCCCTGAGATTTGTCAATCCAGAAGTGTGTAACCAAGATCTTTCAATAAAATGCTTCTAAAATAACAACAGTATTGATCAGTAGCTCTTACGCCCATGCGCTGCAGTTAAAGATAAAACATCAGTTACTGGGATTTGTTTTTTATTTACACTTTTTCTCCAACCCCAACGCCCTTCAAAAGTCTCATTTTTAATGAGAAAAGGAACAACAAGAAAACCATATATGGAGAACTACAAACCTTTTTCCTTAAAGTATTGTGTTGCACTGAATTCTGTTCTCAACTATGCTTTCCCTTCAGTTCTGTGGATTTATTTTCCAGTATCCAATTCACATTATGGATGGGTATTCAGTGACTGAAAAGATGATAAATACTCATACCCCAAAACGCACCTGAAAGAATTGCTCCAGATGTAGCTGATACCAGTTTCATCAGGGTGGGTACTGAGCTCAGAGACAAGTGCATGACACGTCTGTTTGCTTTCCTGACGTTTATGCAAGCCAACTAAAGCAAGGGAGCCCTCGTAGCAGGGGAAAAGCTCCAAAGCATGCAGCTCTTTAAACAGCTTTTCTGGGTGACAGTGCAATGCCAGCATTGGTTTATTAAAGAGAGTAACTAGGACGTGACCATTGTTGAGGGAGATGGGCTGGAAATCTTGATTAGCCCAGATTGCTCTGTGTGTACTTCTACTGCCACACGTGATTCTGTGCAAAGCCGCCCTCCGCCTTATTCCAGGGTCGGTATGTACGGTCGGTATATTTCTTTCTCTCCACACTTGTAAACAATAGTGCCTAGTGTTGTGATTTGAGCAAGTCAACTGTAGAAGAAATTTATTAGGCAATGGGGGGAGTTTGGGTATTTGACATTAAGGAAATGTTTACATTTTGTTGTGATAATGTTATTGTGGTTTTAAGAGTCCTGATCTTTCAGAGATATATATTAAAGTTTGGGATAAAATAATGCAAGATATTAGATTTAACTTTAAAATAATCGAGTGTTTGGTGGGGGGAAAGGTTAAAGGTGTATAGAAAAAATAAGACTGGCCCATTTGTCGATGATAGTTCAAACTGGCTGACAGATTCGTAGGGGTACATTCTGATATTCTTTCTACTCTGGTGTGTGCTTGAAATGTATATAACTTTTTAAGACTACCTAGTCATCAAAAGGGAAAGGAAAAAGCTTTTTCTGGGGCTTCTCCTGGGAGGGCTATTATTTCCCGCCCCCACTCACCACTGCCCAGACGCTGTCACAGCCCATTCACTGTTAGCTCTGAGAAGAAAGAGCACACCCATCCTAGTTTTCTTTAAGACCACAGTCTTGACCTCCATCTCTCTCTGTCTCAAGAGAGATTTAGGTTTTGATCACCTCCAAGAAACAAACATCCTTTAGGATATTGAAACTGACAAGACACAGCCTACAAAATCCTACGGTTCACATTAAAAGTCTGAAGGCATCGCCGTGTTCTGGATCTAGGGGTTAACAGTGCATAACGAAGCACACGCCTTAGTAAGAATTTAATTTAGCTCAGGTAGGAAGGGATGCCTTATGAGACAAACTGGCAGCAACTCCGTGCAGTGGGCAGAGAAGTGAGAATATAAAACCACAGACAATTCACTGTCTCTAAATTGCTCCCTCTCAAAACTATGGATACCTTAAAATCATCCATATCCTTTTAGCCAGAAATCCCAATTCTAGGACTGTGTTCTAACAAAAAATTGGGCAATGGCAATGGCACAAAGAGATGTGCATACTCTTGTTCACCACACTTTTGTTTACAAGAGAAAAATAAAATGGAAAAAAACATATGTCTATCAGTAGAAGATGGTTAAATGAAGTATTAGATACATAATGGAGTTACATACAGCCTCTAAAAATGCTGATGTCTCAGGTAACCCGTTAAGTAAAATGGTGGGTTTTAAACAGACCATAATCATATCTTTGAAAATCATATCTTCGTTTTAAAACAAATTATGTTTTCTATAGAACAGAAGAGAGCTAGAATAAACAATAAAATGTTAACAATGATGTTTTCTGGTTTGTAAAATTAAAAGTGATTTTTACCCTGTTCTTTATGCTTTTCTGCACAGTGTGAGGTTTTTTTTCAATGAGCATGGGCTATACCAGGACCCCTGAAAAGGCTATTACTTTTAAGACAATAGCAACAAAACCATGAAGCTGTCCAAAGTAGGGAAAAAGTTACCAGAGCTGGACAGAGAGCAGAAGTCAAATCGAAGCAAATAACCCCAGGCTCAGACTTCTGAAAGCTCAGGAGGGTCAGCATTCTTTCACTTCTTTGAAAAGCCATCTTGTACTGAGCAACTGCTCTGTTCCAGGCACTGTTCCTGGCCTTAGAGATGGAAATAAATGGCCCACATTTCCTGCCCAACGAGGGGTTTAGTCTAATTGGAGGAAAGGACACATATACCCAAATAGATGAAATGCAGTTCTTGGGGTGGTCCGACAGGAGTAGTGCATGGCTCAGGGGGTTCCCCGGAGGAAGCGTCTAGCCTGGCCAGGGTAGGGGGATGAGGGGGATGGTCAAAAAAGGTCTCAGAGAAGACACTATAGGATGAGATTCTAAAGGCGAATGGATGTTGCCAGGCAGGTACGCTTTGAGGATGGTCATCCCAGGCATGTGGGATGTGAGCAGCTGTCGGGAAGAAGAACGTAATATTTTAGGGGAATGGATGGAACATGGGGCGAGGGGGTGAGGTGAGGAAGGTAGACAGGCCCAGAGTGCGGAAGGTCTCCAATGCCCCACTGAAGCATCTGGCTTCCAACTGATAAAGACTCTGCTTGACCAAGCTTCAGTCTGGCTCCTCTGAGCCCTCTTCTCCACCGAGCCTTGACCTTAGACTTCCACATCTGTCCTTGAAGAGTCCAGTTTTAGCAAGAATCCTCCACCTTCAATATCTTATCACCCTCGAGACATCCATAGCTGATCTTAATACCTTGAATATCTGACTGCCTTCAGCAAGAATCTTCTTAGGCTGGTTTAGCAAGAAGTTCCCCGACCTTTCGTGTCTCTCCTTAGTGACTGTCCATCCACCTACCTGACCTGCTTGAACCTGTACTTGAAATTGAGCCTGATTTCTCTCTCCTGTGACCACAGTATTAACATCTATCACAATCGTCTGTCTTCCTATTTTTAGAAGTGTCAGAATAATTTTTTCTTAACATAACCTGAGGGCACCAGGGAACCTGTGAAGGGTCTTATGCTTTCTTATGATTAGTCAGTCTGACAAGAGTACAGACAAGTAACCACTGTGGGTCTTATAACAGGGTACATTTTCTGAACACCCGCTATATTCCAGGTACTTGGCACTCTTACACTCATGAGCACGTGTAAACATCAGAGGGACCCTAGAGGGTGGAGAGTGTTATTGTCCCTATTTCACAGGCCAGGAAATTGAACCTTAGTGTGGCTTAGCATGTTCTCCAAGTTCATAAAGCTAAGAAGTCACAAAGCTGGGAACTGGTCCTGGGCTGTCTGAGGCACATCCAAGTTTGGTGCTGGGGAAACTATGATAAATCTAAAAGTCTCTCAAGCTCAGCAACATTTGCAAATAACCACAAACTCAACACCTCGGTTCCTACTAAAAGGGACTTGGCTGATGTGCAGCAAACGGGTTAAGGGAGGAGCCTTCTCAGCCACAAAAACAGGACTTTATGGAAAACCTGAGAGAAGCAAGGTGAAATCGGATCTGTCAGGGAGCTTTTTTTTTTTTCAACTCAAGAGAAACCATTAGGGAGTAGGCAGCTTTGCTTGTTTAATAAGTAGACACAGGTGAGAAATCTGAGGTAGGGACTAAAGGGGACCCAAAGGTGGGGGAGGTTTCTATACTGCATGGAGGAGAAGAGCCAAAGATGCAAAAACGCTGTCGTTAAACAGGGGAGCTGGGCCAGACAAGCACAGGTGGAGGCAGAGGGAAATCCCCAGTGATGCCCAAGTTATTTAAGGAAATGCAGAAATTGGCATTTAGGGAGATTTGATTCCAGACAGGGAACAGGGGAAGACAGAACTGTCAATCAAGATACACTTACTAAGCACTAGAAAATGACAGTAAAAAGGACTAAGATGCTTAAAAAAAAAAACAACCCAGCCCAGCTCCTGCTTCTGAGAAGCTTGTAATTTACATGGGGAGGGAACACACATGCACGCACGCACACAAGCACACACACATATGTGATCACTGCAGATAAAAGGAACAGCTGATATCGCCTATAAGTAAACAGAACCTGAGATCTGCCTTCCAGATGGTTAGGAATTCCACACATAAGATGAAAAGAGGCTATTCCAGTGGAGAATGTGGTGAACAAATGCCCAAGAAATGAGGATGCAAACAAAGTTTTCAGGGACAAGCCAGAGTAAAGGGCAGTCATCTTGGGGGGCAGGGCTAATTCTGAATATGATGAAAATTACAAGGGGAATAGGAAACGTAGGAGATCGTTAGCATTTTTTGAGCATTTTCTCTACATCGAATGCTGTCTCAACCACTTCATTTGATTTCATCCCAACAACCCTGTTAGAGAATTATCTCCACTTTAAATAAGACCGAGGCCCAGAAAAGCAAAGGAATGGAGAAAAGCCCCACAGTGAGCGAGTGAATCCAAACTCAATTCTGACTCTCCCTACTGCTTCTACCAACCCTGCTCCTTCACGTAGCACCAACAGTGTGCTCATCACCACCAGGAATGGCTTCCTGTGACATATGCTAGGTTATAGCTACTGTCTTGTGTTCACTCATTCCAGGGTTTCAGAGGCTAGGTTTACAGGGAACTGCTAATTTATTTTCAGGTGATGTAAACAGCTCTGAATTTAGGGCACAGGGGAATGAAAGACTGACGTACCTCAGCACCACTAAACACCACAGTCAGTCTTCACTTAGACACAATGACTGAATAAACTCTTTAAAACTCTGGCTTAAAATGTCACTACTTTCAGGTGGGACACAAAATGGTACAATCACTTTGGAAAACTGTTTGGCAGTTTCTTAAATAAACAGTTATGAGAAGATCTAGCAATCCCACTCATGGGTATTTGTCCAAGAGAAATAAAAATTTGTACTTACACAACAACCTATATGCAAAGGTTTACAGCAGCTTTATTCATAATCATCCCAGACTGGAAACAACCCAAATGTCCTTCAACAGGTGAATGGATAAACAAACTGTGGTATATTCATATAAAGGAATACACTAAGCAATAAAAAGGAATGAACTATTGGTACAGGCAACAACAACATAAATCTCAAAGGATTACTAAGTAAAAGAACCCAGGCTCAGAAAGACACAATTTATGATTCCATTTTTATGACAATCTGAAAAGGCAAAATTATAGAGAGGAAGAACAGGTAAGTGGTTGCTGGAGGTTAAGAGAGATGAAACTGTTGGTGGTATGTGGTAGGCAGAATAACGGCCCCAAAAGATGTCCATACTCTAATCCCTGCTACCTGTGAATATGTGACTGTTACCAAGGTAAAAGGAGCTTTGCAGATGGAATTAAGGTTGCTAATCAGCTGACCTTAAAATAGGGAGATTATCCCAGATTACCTGGGTGGGTTCACTATACTCACATGGGCCCTTAAACATGGAAGAGGGAGGCAGAGGAGTCAGTGAGAGAGAGGTGCTGTGGAAGAAGAGACAGGAGAAATTTGAAGCATGAGATGGGATCCACCCACTACTGGCTCTTAAGGTGGAGGAAGGGGGCCATGTGGCTAGGACCTGAGCATGGCCTCCAGAAGTGAGAACAGCACAGCCTGACAGCTAGCAAGGAAAGGGGAACCTCAGTCCTACAACCATAGGAACTGAATTCTGCCAACAACCTGAATAAGCAAAGAAATAGATTTTCCCCTAGACCCTCCAGAAAAGAACATAGCGCTGCCAACACCTTGCTCTGGACCTTGTGAGGCTCTAAACAGAGAAATCAGCTGAATTGATGTACTTCTACCAATTGGGGGGGGGGGGGGAAAGCACAATGTGAAAGTTGAGAATTATGTTTTATTTGGGGCATCACTGAGGACTATAGCCTGGGATGGCAGCCTCTCAGACGGCTCTGAGGGCCTATCCAAAGGGGTAAGGGTGGAGCCAGAAGCTTTTACTGGGAAAAAAAAAACAAAAACAAACATGTATTTGAACATCAAAAGATTACTGCTAAACACAAGAAACAGACACCTCAAGTTAATGATTTTGGTACTTTTCTATGTATGGGAAGAAGAGAGTCTGGGCTTATCGAAATCATTCCTCTGACATACATCTTAACTATCTAGGGCCTATATCCTGCTTTCTCCATCCTGAATTCCCCTCGGAGCGCACCATCAGGGGCAGCTGCAGTGATTGATGGCTTTATGGTCACAATATCCTTTGTTTATAGAAATGGCAGGAGACATTCTTTGTCCACAGGACCTATGGAAATTGTATGATAATAAACTTGTATAGTTTTAAGGCTTTAAATTTGTGGTAATTTGTTCCAGCAGGAACAGAAAACTAATACAGCACAGCTACACAACTCTATGTATTTTTCAAACCCCCTACAATAGAACTATACACCCCAAAAAAGTGATTTGACTCTGTGTAAATTTTAAAAGAAAACATGCTTGCTTTTAAAGACCATTACTATGGACAAAAAGAAAAGTTATAGCCATATTTCTTCATGTCTTCAGCCCATAATCTCCACAACCATAACTCAGGCTTGGAATTTGATCTCTGTCCTGGCCCCTGCCTTCCCCCAACCCCATCCGCTGCCCAGAACTAATCTGAGTTCCTACAGGCGGAGGCCACTTTCAACACCAGTGACCGGCTCAGGGTTTGCGGCTGGTGTTTCACTTTGACTTTCAAACCAGTCAAAACTTACATTGCCACAGAGGGGAAGCACCCATGGTTAACAAGACCGGCTTTCCCAGGATGGTAAACAAACTGAAATGTGACAGTCCATTTCGAAGAACCTTACTGAGAACTCTCCAAGACGGAGTTCCATCAATACAGATGCATCAAAACCGATCAGCAGAGCTCAAAGTAATGGATGACTCACCCAGATTTTTAGCAGCTAATGGAGGAGGATTCTGAGAAATGCTGTAAATCCAATATTTTTCTCTGAAGAATTAATGTGGGGTCCCCCACCCACACCCTCCGCTTCCAGCTCACCACCAGCGTCATTATCTCTCCTAATTTTTAACAAAGCCAAATACAGTTCTTTCCCAATTTTCTTATAACACTGAAGTATAGTATATGCTTTCTTACCAGGCCTGCTCAAAGGAATAGCACATCTCTTTTAAATTGTTTTTTAACTACTCCACACAGCCTACAGGCAATTAAAAGTCCATAAAATCAGTTAAATATACCAAAGACTTTCTAGACTCAACAAACAGGTCAATAAATATTAAATGCCTTCTATGGGCAAGGCCCTGGGAAGTGCAAAGAAGCAAAAAATGGATGGGCCTTGTCTCTACACATGGCTTACAATGTCATTAGACATACGATCAAAATTAATAATAATCTAAGGCAAAAAAAAATTACGAGATCATATACAAAATAAATGCTACAGGAGTTCATAGTGGGGAGAGACTGTGGCTGGGGCAGTCAGGGAAAGAAAGTTCTGCACAGGAGCTGAAAAAAAAATGCAAGAATGGTAGAATAATCCCTCCAAGACAGGTCATTTTCTTAAAAAGAGAACTCTAGAAATTCTACCTGCAAAATCTCCCCCTTACCATACATCTCCATAAGAACTGAACAATATTGTGAAGGAAAACAATGACCCCAGTTTCAAAAACAAAAAGAATTTCTGGGATTCCGAGTTTGGGCTCACAACTAACGGCACAGAAATTTATTCTTCACTTGTCTCTGTTGTGAGTGAAGGGGACTGACATTTGTAGATGGCTCTAGGCTTCTTTGGTCATCCCCACAATCTGCACCCCTGCAAGCGAGGAAGGGAGTGCTAAGGCAGTCTCCACTGCCACCTGCCCTCCACCACGTGGGCTGGTTCCAACTGAATTCACTTGGGAACCATTCTACCCAGTGTACAAAGCATGATACAGGTTGCCAGAACTGTCACTTCCTTTAGTTACACATTATTAATGAGGAATGGAAAGGGTCCCAGCACATGCCAACCCAAGTTCCAACACCCTTCAGCATCTGACAGTCTTCTGTTCTGTGCCACACTCACCAAAAGATGTGGAAAAGAATATTCAGAGCAGCTCTGTCCATATTAGCCCTAAAGTGGAATCTACCCAAACAGTTCACTGGATAAACAAACTGTGGTACATTCACACAATGAGATACTACAAAACAAGCAGGATGAACAAACTGCAGTTTCACGCCACAACATGGATGAATCTGACAAGCACAATGTCGAGCACAAGAACTCACACACAAAAGTGAACACACTGAATGGTTTTATGTATATAAAGCTTAAAAAAAAAAAAAAAGACAACTAATCTATGGCATTAGAAGCCAGAATAGTAGTTACCCTGAGGCAGAAGGAGTTACTGAATGGGAGGGACACTAGGGGGACTTCAGGGGTCCTGAAAATGTCTGTGTCTTAGTCTAAGAGGTGGTTATAAGGGAGTGTTTACTTTATAAAAAATCATCAAGCTGTACACGTATGAAAACACTTTTCTATATGAATGCTTTATAGCAACAAAAATGTACCTTAAAGAGAGCTGAAAACTGTTACATTAAACGATTATAGTAAGAAGATCCAAATTTTCAGTTAACAGTTGAAGAGCTGTTGAAGAATATACATGAAGACATGTATATTCACATCCACAATCTTTTGTTTGATATACTTATTTTATATGGTAACTTTGTTTTATTCAATCAATAACATATGTGCATGTAGATGGGAAATAAAGTAGTGTCATAAAATTAAAGGATAACCCTAAAATTAAGGATCTCTGCTTTGCACACAGATCAGAAGGGATGACTTATTACTCTACTTCATTAGTCCTGGGATACCACTCTTAGAAGAGGGAGAAAGAGAAGGAGGAAGAAGAGGAGAAAGAAAAAGGAAGAACGAGGAGAAGAAGAGAAAGAAGTAGTAACTTTAGTTTTTCTTTAAAACCTCTGAAAAAATATAGCATCACCAGAACATGTTCTAGTGCTGCACATTTGTAAAACATTGTTACAAGACAAGGGGCAGGGACTAGATGTCCCCAGTAACTCCCACTCTATCTAAAACCACAGCCTGGCTTAGGACATAGCAAATCAGACTGTAGGCTGATTTTAGCTTAGAAGTGTAACCCAACAAGCTACTATCTGCCCCATGTACTGGCCATAGATATGTCACTATCCTGTGTCCACCATTAACTATGGAATTTTCCTCCTCATCAATAATTGTAGCATACATCTTTTCTTCGACTTAATACTAAGCAGAGAGAAAATCCCTCTTTCCTGCCCTCTTAGGTCAGCTCTCAGGATGACCGGCCATCCACATAGCATTTGGAGGTCAGGGTTTCCTGATGACTGTGAAAATGGGGAGAAGAGGTCGTCCATCAAGAGGAGCTGCATTTCTTAGGAAGGTACAAGATGAAGCCCCGAGGCCAGAGCCTTGCCTGGGTTCCCCTGGGGTGGAGAGCACCTGCCTACTGGTTCAGCTAGAACCTGCTAGTCCCCAGGGCCCTTCTCAGGGACTGCGGCACAACCTTGGGGAAGATGCTTTGGCCGGCAAATGTCGGCCTCTGCTGCATGAGAAAGGCCAGGCTGACTCCGGCAGACACCCTAGGTAAATTGTCACCTGTCAATCACTTGACCTAAATACACCAGCCACTGGGGGAAATGGCAGGGAGGGGGTTAGTCGGAGCATGCTCAGTAATAGGGATGACATCACTTAATCAATGCTGAGGCCGGGAAGGCTGCATCAGCAGCCTCGAGCAGGCTGCCAGGAACGTGTCAGCGGGGATCGGGAGGCTCCCATTAACTCGGTCCCTCCCCACGCGGCTCGCATACAAAGAGGGCACCATCAGCTACACACGCTGGGGAAAGCTGAGGGGGAAGGGCGCGGGAAAAAAGGCTGGCTTTTTTCGTTTGACATATTTCTTTAAGAACTAAAAACCAATGGTATTCCCTCCCCCCACCAGCAGCTCCGCCGCAGAAAGCGAGCCAAGTCTGGGGAGGGGAAAGGGGTAAGGAATGTGACAAGGAGATCAAGAGGGAGGGGGAGCCCCAGCCACACAAAGTAACTTCTTTGGGCACAGAGGCTATTTGGCTGAGCTCGGGGCCCCCAGCCCCACACATGTGGGCTCACAGCCTCCTCTCCACCCAGCGCGAAGCACATCCGCGAAGAGGCTCTGCGGACACCAGGTGGGGGTCGCCCCATTGGGGAGGAGTCAGCCCTGAGGTCCAAGGAGGGCAGCCTGGGTTGAGAGGAAGCAGGAGGAGGCATACGAGGCCTCCCGGGGACACCGAGGCCACTAGCGTCCCCCCAACCCCCGCCGCCCGCGCACAGCAAGGTGAAACGCCGCGGGAAGCCCTTTCTACACCGCGGTGGGAGCTCTGGGCCGAGGCTACTATTTTTCCAGTACCTTTTTTACTTCTTCTTTTGCCAAGATTGGGAGAAGAAGAGGCAAAGTGTTCGATAAATCGAACCGATGCCTGGAATCATTTGTGGGTTACAGAGCTCATAGTTCAAGGGGCGCCTGGGCTTGAGGGTAACCCAAACACACTACCCACGCGGCGTGGCCAGGGCGGGGAACAATAGGCCCTCCCAGGCCCCCACCCCAATAACAATGGCGGCGCCGAACCCTTCCTCGCCCCCCACCCCCACCCCCGCTGCCAGGGGCCCTCCCCGCGGCCCCCAGGAGACCCTCCACCCGCCCGTGAGGGAATTACAGGGTGGGAGGGAGGGGGTTTCTCGACAAGTTCACCCTAGAGGGCTGCCCCGAGGGGCTGTCCGAAGGGGCAGCCTGAGCATTTCTGCCGGGTCTGGGGCGTTGAGGGGCCGGGCTGCGGCGCGGGGCAGCAGGGGAGGCCAGACATCCCAGCCACTTACCCCGATCACCACGGTCTCATCGCCTTTAAATTTGGGGATGAATTTGTCCCCGCGGAGGATCTCTGCTTCGTTGAGTGGCCGGAACCGGCACATCACTTTGATGCTGCATTCGGCTGGATCCGCCATCTCGGCCGGCGGCAGGGAGGGGGCGCGGGGATGGGTGGGGGGCCGGGCTTCGGCACAAAGAGGGAAGTGGTCGAGAACCGCACCGCCCGCCCGCAACGAGGCCACCTCCTGCCGCCTCGGACGAAGCTTCTCAGCAGGTCATCGCGAACTCCGCGGGGTGGGCTGCTACGGCCCCTCAAAGACCGAGTAGGTGGGCAGTCTATCAGCCTTCGACCCAGCCGGCTGTAAACCTGCCTGCCCTGGCCCTGCCCTGGCCCTGCGCTGCGTCCCAGGCCCACCTGCCCGCGACCACGAGGCGGGCAGACGAGGCGATGCGCAGGGAGGGAGCCTCTCCCGGCTCAGACCTCCCGGGCTCCTGCGAGCTCAGCCATCCTGCATCAGCACCAGCGAGCTGGGCCACCTCCCGGTCCCGCCCCTTCGCCCTGCCCTCCCCGGCCCGCCTCGGGACGGTGACGTCACTGCGGAGCTCTGCCCCGCCCTTGCCCGGGCTCCGCGAGCCGAGCATACTGGGACTTGTAGTCAACGCACCTGCACGTTTCGGGGACAGCGGTGGTGCCCTGGGTGCCACCTCCGAGAACCTGCAGGTCAAGGCTGGCTGGCCAAGTCAAGAGCAGGATGGATGTCATATCCACTATGCCCCGTTAAAATCTCTATAAATAACCAGGTCTGTATCATCTCCTTACATCTTTTCATGATCCCAAAGGAGAATCCCCTCTTAAGACGGTGTCCAACCAGTGATGGAACATTTTTTCTGTGCTCAACAGTTTTTAAGGGTTGTGAAGAGATGGGTGGGGGGATGATATTTGCATGACTATTTGAAGCCAGTAATTCCTTAAAAATGCTTGTACGTAGGTAGCAGTTCATACATATTTGGAGTTAGGGACTCCTTTAATAATTGATGGAAGTTAGGGATCTTTTCCATAACAAAAAGCAAAGACAAATAAACCTTTGCACACCTACAAATTTTTCATGCGATTTCAGAGGGTTTGGGGACAATTGAAGCCTGCTTGTAACTCCCAGGTTAAGAACCTCTTAATCACTGCTAACTATAGTACAGTTTACAAAACCTCTGCCTAATGCCTAATTTTAATCCTGTAGCATAAACAGAATATATGCAGAATCAAGTCCAAAGGAGTCTGCAAAATACATCCAGGTCCCATGAGCAGATTTCTGCCTACTTATTGGCCTCATCTCTGGGGCTTCTTGTCTTGATGTTTACACTCTGACAAACACCAAACTACCTGTAGCTTCCTCCATTGAAATTCACTTCTTGCTCTGCCTGCTTCCGATACTTTGTTTAAGCATTTACTCTCCTGGAGTCTCGCATCCATGCCTCTTCCTAAGTATGTATATTAGGGCTCCTACTGTGGAAAGTGATAGAAACCCAACTGGAGCCACTGAGGCAAAAGGAGCACTTATCAGAAGAATACAGATTGATGTTGCTTATTAAAGAAATGATTAAAAATCAAGCCAGGGAATAGGCAAGCTACCAAGACTCTACCTCTGGTCTCTGTTCTCTCCTTGTATTGGTCTCACTCTTTCTCTCTCTAGATCATTCCTCCAAAAGTCAAGAAACCCAGCTGTCAACAGTTCCTGGGGTTCATTCTTCAATTTCTACCATTAGGTAAGGATAGATGTTTGTTTTGAGATTTAGTTTAAAAATAACCTAGGGAAAGTCTATGATTGGCCTGGAATTGTGTTCACATCTACCCCTAGACTACTCAATCAGAGTCAAGGACTTTGTAAGATCATGCAGGAATCCCATGGTGGGAAGTTTCCCAAAAGAAGAGGGAGGTCAGTCTCAAAAGAAGAGGGTGGGGCAGGGATGGCAGAATAATTAGATATCCACTCTTCCTTTCCAGTACTACGTTTTCCTCCAAGACTCAGCTCAACCTTCCCTCCTTGGGAAGCCTTCTCTGACTCACTAAATACCGGCAGAGAGTAGGTGATCCTCTTTGTTGTCCTCATAATCTCCTGTGTTCATCTCCATCTCTGCAATGCACGGACAATGATATCTGCCTCATCTTTATGTCTCTAGCACTTAGCACACAATAAGCAGCATACTGAGCAAGGAATCCAACCTAGGAGGAAGCTCTACTAGGGTGAAAATCCCAGCTCTGCCATTTACTGGATGTGGGACCCATGGGAAGGTGTTTAATTTCCTTAAGACTGTTTCCTCATCTCTATCATTGGAATAATATCATCTCATAGAGTTTTTGAGGGATTTAGAAGAAATAATGCTTTTAAAACATCTAGCATGGTGCCTGACACATATATGGTATAAACCTTTGAAAGTTAGATATTATCATTATAATTATTATTATTAGGTAGTGAACAAATGATGGTAAAACATGTAATTTATTTAATTAATTTTAGGAACACATCTGTTGCTTAAATGTAGTGTACCTGGGAATACAGGTTCTCTGTCTAGCTGAGAAGACAGATCTACAGAAATCAACTTTTGTAAACTATTGTGAGTAGTACCAATTTGACTTCCTGTCCTCAGATACAGTGAAACTAGGTTTTAAAAGGCCCAAATGCCACATTTTCATCTGTTTTCACCTTAGTAGTTCTCAGGCTCCTACCGTCTTCAGTGGTCAACTTTACAATATACCGGAGAGGGCAGTCAAATCCCCAGTGTCCCTGAGCCTGCGAGAGGATCCCAGAACCTCACACATACCAGTTTGTCTGAGACGATCAGAATGTGGTTAACCTGGGGTGGGGAGAGGCCTGACTGTCTGTCCCTGGGTTCACTCTTCATTTATTCATCCACCTATCCATCCATCAATGCTTAACTGAACAAGTGACATTTGTGACCACTATATATATTTAGGTTTATTAAGTGAACTCAAGGGGGCAAATATAGGACCCCCACTTGAGAGAAAATTGTAAAATAAGTCATTACTCACAGGTATCTTAGAAACAAGTCAGTACAGAGAGTAGAGTGCCCAGTGGTGACTGAGAGGGCTGATCTAGCAGATGGGTGAGGTAGCATTCAAAAGGGTTAAAGAGACACCAAAGCACAGACAACAAAAGAGAAAATAGATAAACTGAACAACATCAAAATGATACTTTTAAGCATCAAAGGATACTATCAACAGAGTGAAATGGCAACTCACAGAATGGGAGAAAATATTTGCAAGTCATATATCTGATAAGGGATTGATAGCCATAATATATAAAGAACTCCTATAAATCAACAATTTTTAAAATTTTGTTTTAAAAATGGGCAAAGGACCTGAGTAGACATTTCTTCAAAGAAGATATCCAAATGGCCAATAAGCACATGAAAAGATGCTCAAAATCACTAATCATTAGGGACATACAAATCAAAACCATAATGAGATACCACTTTACACCCATTAGGAAGGCTTTTCTAAAAGAAGGAAGGAAAGGAAGGAAGGAAGGAAGGAAGCAAGCAAGCAAGCAAGCAAGCAAGCTATGAGGAAGATGCAGAAAAAATTGAAACTTCTACACTGTTGGTGGGAATGTAAAATGGTGCAGCTGCATGGAAAATAGTACTGTAATTCCTCAAAAAATTAAAAATTGAACTACCATATGATCCAGAAATTCCACTTCTGGGTACATACCTCAAAAAATTGAAATCAGGGGCTCAAATAGATATTTGTACATTCAAGTTCATAGCAACATTATTCTCAATAGCTGAAACATGGAAGCAACCCAAGTGTCCAAGTCATCTACGGGGAATGGATAAACAAAATGTGGTACATACATACAATGGAATATTATTCAGCCTAAAAAGAAAGGAAATTCCTACACATGCTACAACATATATGAACCTTGGGGACATTAAATGAAATAAGCCAGACACAAGAGGAAAAATACTGTGTCAGTTCTACCTATAGGAGGTACTTACAGTAATCAAATTCATAAAGACAATAGAATGCTGGTTGCTGGGAGCTTGGAGGTGGGGGGAGAATCAAGAGTTATTAATGGGTATGGAGTTGTAGTTTGGAAAGATGAAAAATGGTAATGATGATTGCATAACAATGTACTTAATACCACTGAACTGTACACTAAAAATGATTAAAATAGTAAATCTTATGCTATAAAATATAATACGAATTTTATTTATTGTGATATAGTTTACCATAATTTTTTAAAGAAATTTTTTGTTGGTGGGACTGTAAATTGGTGTAGCCACTATAAAAAAAAACAGTATGGAATTTCCTTAAAAAATTAAAACAAGAACTACCATATGATCCAGCAATTCCACCTCGGGGTGTTTATCCAAAGGAAATAAAATCCTTGTCTCAAAAAGATATTAGTACTCTTGTGTTTATTGTAGTATTATTTACAGTAGCCAAGACATGGAAACAACCTAAGTGTTCATCAGCAGACAAATTGATGAAGATGTGGTATATATACAATAAGATATTATTCAGCCATAAAAAAAGAAGGAAATCCTGCCATTTGCAACAACATGGAGATTGAGGGCATTCTGCTAAGTGAAATAAGTCAGACAGGGAAAGACAGATACTGTATGATCTTACTTACATATATATGGTATATATATGAAATATATATATGAAAAATAGATACATATCAGATTTGTGGTTATCAGATTCGGAGGGTAGGGGAGCAGTGAACTGGATAAAGGCGGTCAAAGGTACAAACTTTCAGTTATAAGGTATAAGTTCTGGAGATGTAATGTACAGCAAGGTGACTACAGTTAACAATACTGTATTGCATGTTTGATATCGCTAAGAAAGTAAAGCTTAAAAGTTTTCATAACAGGAAGGAAAATTTTGTAACTACGCATAGTGAGGGATGTTAAGTAAACTTATTCTGGTAATCATTTCACAATATACATGTATCAAATCATTATGTTGTACACCTAAAACTAATACAATGTCATATGTAAATTATATCTCAATTTTCAAAAAAGATAAAAAAAAGTAGAATAGAACTACTAGGGGCTGATGGTTGAGGGAAACGGGGAGATGTCAGTCATGGAGCACAAACTTCCACTTACAAAATGATGTAATGTACAATATAGTGATTATAGTTAATATTGTACTACAAACTTGAAAGGTGCTGAGAGAATAAATTTAAAATGTTCTCACTACAAAAAAGAAATGGTAATTATGTGACATGATGCAGGTGTTAGCTAACATTATAGTGATAATCATTTTACAATATATAAGTGTATCAAATTAACAAGTTGTATACCTTAAACTTACACAATGTTTTTCATCAATCATATTGCAGTAAAGCTGGAGAAACAAACAAACACATTAATAATAAATTTTCACAGGGCTTGAGGAGTAAAAAGAGGAAGAGAGATGTTTGAGTCACTGGGGTTAATTCCGTGACATCCACTCCATCCCTCCCTACTGTGAAGCCAGAACACAGTATGGAGAATTGCCCCCAGCTACAGGGATGGGCCTGGGTTAGTCTCAGCCAAACATGATCATCCCATCCTCAGGGATAGGCAGGATGACACCAAGGAGATAAGAGGAAAAGATTGCCAAATTTTTGGAAAGAAATTCTATTTCCCAAACTTTCCGTCCCCAGTTAGAGGATAACATTCAACACCAATTGCTACTGTAACATCCTGTGACTGCACAGAGAACAAGACTTAGGATGATGCCAAGCTGTGGACAACGGAACCAAGAGACCAAAAATCCTGGGTCTCTGATCACATGATCGAGTCACTGAGATTCAGCAACCCAAAGCCCACCTTACTCTAGACTTCTTTCTGGAGCCAGCAACCTTGCCTGTTCTTTAAATCAACTTTCTGTGACCTGCAGCTGAAAAGATATTAATTGATACTGGAAGATGTTGAGGGAGGAGAGCAACAGACACAGTCTGGAGGTCAGGTTAAGTTTACGTGTCCAGAACAGCAAGGAAACCTATGTGACCAAGTGAAATTAATAGAGATTACGTCAAGAGGCTAAGTGAAACAAGTCAGAGAAAGACAAATACCGTATGATCTCACTTATATGTGGAATCTTAGAAAAACAAACCAAACTTGTAGATACAGAGAACAGATTGGTGGTTGCCAGACTGGGGGGCTGGGGGTGAAATGTGTGAAGGGGGTCAAAAGTTACAAACTTCTAGATATAAGATAAGTAAGTTCTGGAGATACAATGCATAGCCTGGTGTTACAGTTAACAATACCATATTGTATATTTGAAAGTTGCTAATAGAGTAAATCTTAAACGTTCTCATCACAAGAAAAACCCCTCTAACTATGTATGGGGACAGAGGTGAGTAAACTTATTGTGATCATTTCACAATATATACATATATCAAACTGTTATGCTGTACACATGAAACTAATACAATGCTGTATGTCAATTACATCTCATTTTTTAAAATGTATTTACTTTGAAAGAAAAGGAAATTGAACTTAGAAAGTCTTCCTGAACAGCTGTCTGCTCTCTGAGGCTGTCGGTCCCCCTGTTTTGGTACCTGAGCATTTGCTGCCTTTTAGTGACATCCCTATTGTTGTCAGTTTCTGTTCTCTAGTTCTTTCCTCTTCACAGTTTTTTCTTCATGTTAAATGTCTTGTGTGTATGTCCTGCTCCCTTATCTATGTTGTTGGGATCATGTATTATTTATGTGCTTGATAAGTAGTTTCTGGGTGATCAATCCATGTCCATCATGGTCATGACAATGTCAAGGACAAATGAATGAATACATTAACCTGGAAGTAATGGCGTTGCATGGTAGATGAAGCTTTGGGCTCAGGACCTACATTTTTCATTCATTTTACTGCTAACACATTCCGTGACTTTGGAAAATAATTCAACTTCTCTGAATGATTTTTTTTTACCCCATCTTTGGAAATGATGCCTAATGTATTATCTATTCTGGATAAATGAAAATTGAAAGAGAAATATGTGAGAAAACTGCTTAGAAAGAAAGCCTGGGAGAGGCTGTAACAAGATTAGGGGAATCACCCGTTCCAAGAACACATGAGAAGAAGAAAGAAAGATATATATTAACATGAAGTTAATTATTCCAAGGCTTGGCATAATGCCAAGCACAAAGTAGCAATTCAGTAAATGTCTTTCATGCGTTCATGCATCATTCACTCATTCATTCAACAAGTGTAAATTTCCTGTTGCAGCAACAAATCCCAGAGGGTCCCTGTAAATGAATCATCAGCTTCAGGGAATGATCAAATCCTACTGCCCGGATTTCTGCTCATGGTTAAGTTAAGAGGTGTGGCATGCTCTTCCAGGACAGCATCTACTCCACTCTCCTCCTTCCTGACCCAGCAAAGCCTTCCTGAAGCTGGAATTTATAGGTTCTTTGAGGATAGTTAATGAACTAAGGAATTCAGCCACTAGTGCAGGGAAGGGGCCTCAAACCGACCACAAGCACCCCAGCCACAATTCCTTCTGACTCATCCACCAGCAACACTTCTCAGCCCTAAAACATCGTTGTTGAGATGAGACAGAAAATAAATAAGGAATTATCAGGATCATTCAGGCAACAATGAACACTCTCCCTTTGACTTGCTGGAGCCTGACAGAAATCAAAGCAGAAGCACGTGACTGCCCCACCCCTACTCCTCTTCTCTCCAGAGTGATCAGACTCACTTCCTGAGCACTCTGCTTCTCTCTTCAGCCCAGTCCTAGAGAGCTGTTTCTGTCCCAGTCTCTACTGCCACTAAGAAGTGTAAATGGAAGCAATTATCTGGATTGTTCAAGGGAAAAAAGCCTCAGAAATCCTTCTGCCTGAGTGATCCAGGTAATTGCTTCCATTTTCACGTCGGCTCCCCATCTTCTGCCCTCACTGGGATGGCCATTTAACTCCAGCTCTGGGGGCTGCAGTTTCCAGTGTGGGCTTAATCATTTCTGACGGCCTGAGCCCAGCTCCATTCCTATAAGTACAAAAAATACCTGGCCCTGATAAAGATTAAAAACCAAATGAAAGGGTGAAAACTGTTTTTTATACTCGTTTGTTTGCTTGCTTGTTTGTTTGTTTGTTTCAGGGGGAAATTAGATATTTATTTAGTGGAGATACTGGGAATTGAACCCAGGACCTTGTGCATACAAGGTCTGCACTCTACCACTGAGCTATATCCTCCCCCAAAAAACAGTTTTTTTAAAGTGGTGAAAAATCCCTTTAACGTTTGCAAAAATAATCTATTGTTATGGAATAGACAATCGGGGATGTCTTTTAAAAATTTGCACCTCAGTTCAAGATGTCCAGATAACCCAGCTCAGTGGGTAGGAAGCCGAGACCATCACCTCCTTTTAACATGACGTTAGCTGATCTGAAGGAGAAAGCCTGTTCTCTTCTAGGGGAGCTGACACATTGACAGAGATTTATTTTACTATTAAATAACAGAGATTAAATTTAGTATTAATTCTTTCAGAAAAAAATCCAGGGCTCTGGACGACTAAGATGGAGAACCACTGAGTCTGAGGAGGAAGAGGAGAGGAGAGAGGAAAGCCAAACTCTTGTGTCCTAGTGGTGGGGGTAGGGGTCACCGTGAGTGAGCACTGGCCAGCGGGGTACCAGGCTCCAGGCCGGGTTAGGAGCCGAGATGAAGGGGGTGAGGGGGATGGGAGCCCCTGCCCTTCTCCCAGCTGACTCAGTACAATCCCCGTGTAACCTGGGCGTCAACCATTCCCTCATCTTCCAGCAACTTTGTCTAAGTTCATCCCGGCCCCACTTGGAGACAGAATCCAACATTGTTCGTGCCTCTAGAAAGCCACTCTCAGGAAAACATTAGGAAGTAATGTAAACTTCACTAGAAATGTACCAGGAATCACAGATGAGGGATTTCTATTGCACATCCCACAGCAAACAACTTAAAATCACTGCTAAATAGACTTCACGTCTCCAAAGTCCCATCTCCATCATGTACCATAGAGGGTCCCTTTCCCCCAACACCCCCTGTGACGCCTCTCTCCAGGTCCTGACTTTTCCTGCACTGTTCTTCCCTGATGCGGGGTCCATCCACAGTGTCTCAGCTCTGCCCCAGGCTTGCAGCCCCAACCTCATTGCTGTGCTCAGCAAAACCCAGGGGTCTCCTCTAGTCAGCAGCTCCATCCTCCTCACATGCCGTGGGAAAGAAGAATAAACACGTATTCTATTACCCACCATGGAGAAACACAGCAGCATCCTCAGCAGATCAATTCCCTGTAACTATGTTAAATAGAGACACTGAGATTTCCATGATAGATGTGGTTCCCTATAGAGGTTCTCCTTTACCTTTTGAAGGAGTAAATGAGCTGTTCTTCAACAGAGGTTAAAAAAAAAATTAGTACCCAAAGACTAGAAGCCTTTTTTTCAATGATGGTGTTAGTTATCTGTTGCCTCATAAGAAATTACCCCAACACTTAGTGGCTTAAAACAACATTTGTTATCTGACAGTAGGTCAGGAATCAGGCATCACTTAGCTGAGTCCTGTGGTCCAAGTTCTCTCTCATGCAGCCAGGGCTGCACCCATCTCAAGGCTCAAACTGAAAAAGCATCCACTTCCAAGCTCACTCTGTGGTTTTTGGCAAGATTCCATTCCTCACTGGGTGTTGGCCAGAGGCTGCCCTCAGTTCTTTGTCAGGTGAGCCCCCTCCAAGAGCAGTAGGATCATCAGAGCAAGTGAGAGGGAGAAAACAAGACAGAAATCACTGTCTTTCATAACTTAATCTCATCCAATTACTTTTTCTGAACTTCCTTGATTAGAAATACGTCACTAGGTGCAGCACACATTCAAAGAGAGGAGGTTACACTTAGGTGTGACTATAAGGAGGCATGGACACTGGGGGTCACCTTTGAAGGCTGCCTGTCGCAACAACCAATAAATGAATTGATTGTCACTTATTGATCACTTACACTTGAAATAGGGCAGAGACTAGAGTCAAGGAGTACAACTTTGGAAATAGACCCTTCTCTCAAAGAGCTTCAGTTTAGCTGGGAGACAAGACATACAGAAATGAAAAGAGAAACCATAGCCATCCTAAGCAAAGAAACTTAAGATAGCTACCATCAGAGGAAAAAAGCAATACATTGAACTTTATAAAAATATAAAACCATATACATCCAAAATCATACACAATAGTAAAATAAAACAATCTATTAAGGAAGCTTTCTGCAACATATATGACAAACAGTTGATATCTTTAATAAAGAGTTCTTACAAATCAATATAACGGTTGTAAATACACAATAGGAAAACTAGCCGAGAGCATTAAAAACTCAATACAGAGAAGAATTACAAATTACCATTAAATGCATGGATAACTATTCAGCCTCATTCGTAACCAAAGGAATGCCTTTTAAATTGGCAAAGATTACAAAGAATAATAATGCCCAGTGTTGCAATGCATACAAAGAAGGCAGCCTTCTCTTATCCTACTGGTAGGAGGGTGGATGTGTCTAATTTTTCTGAGAAGCAACATAAATTAAACCCTGAAATGTGTACAATACAGACTTCCTACTGAAAGTGACAAAACTGCCAGGCACGCAAGTACTTGTCCCTTCAGGGAACAAGAAGTGTAAAGCTGAATGGAGACATCCAGGGACTAAAATTGGACAAGTGGGTTTGTGCCAAATCATTGACAGCCTTGGACAACAGGTGATGGTGTCTGAGTGGCATTCACCTGACAGTGGGAAATTGCTGGAAGTTTTTAACTAGGGGAGTGATCAGATGGAAGGAGAGTTCTAAGCCCAATCAGAAACACCAGTGAGATACAAATCCAGGGATAGAGCTGGAGTGACTCATCACTCTGCCCATGGGATCTCAGTTCCTCCCCACACTCTCCAGCAGAGCCAAACAGATAGCTTTCCTTACTGAATGGAGATTGGATGAATAGCTTCAGCCCTTTGGACTTATTTGATTTTTGACATTTGGGGCGTATCAGAATGAGAATCAGATATCACCTCCCACAGGGCATGGAACCCAACATACTACGTGGCAGCAATAGAGGTGCCTAATCCAGGGTGTATTACTTAAGATTCTAGGGTTGCAAGCAACAGAAGTCTGCTTGAGCTAGGGCAAGCAAAAGCAGAGGAGGAGTTCATTATAATTCTTGAAGAAATAAGGCCGCACTGCATCTGGGCTCAGAAATAAACTGGAATCAGGGACTTGAACATTGTGAAGTTTCTCTCTGTCTTATCTTCACTCCTGTCTGGGCACACACTTTCCTCTTTTTCTCTCTGCAGGCTATATTCAGCTCTGCCAGCTCCAAAGTTTATGAATCCAATAAGTTGGAGAATTATGAAAACTTGGTCTCTCTCAGCCCTGATTTTAGTTTCTGGGGAAGGACTCTGATGGGTTCAGCTCAGGTAATTTTCCTCTGTTGAACACATCAACTCTTCCCCTGGGCGACATCATGTTCAACAATCATGGTTGTCAGAAGTAATCCCTTACCAAGAGGACTGGAGTTGGCGAGGGTTAGCGGGCAGGTCCCAGGAAGGGGAAGCCCTGGAAGAACCCTGTGGTGTTGATATCAATGACACTGGGGGAGCAACGGAGGCCACGAGAGAGACCCCATCCTGCCCCCTGTAGAACTCTTTCCCAGACAGCTGCTGCTGCAGCAGGGCTCGACACTGTGTGCCCTCAACGATCACATTCATTTCAGGTTCAAGCCTAAAGGGCAAATGCCCTGTTTTCTGCTCCTCCCTGCTAACTTCTCCCTCTCCCTCTCTCTCTCTTTCTCTCTGTCTCTTTTTCCCTTACTCTCTCTCTCTCTCTCCCTCTCTCTCTCACACACACACACACACACTCACACATACAATGACCTAATGACAGTCAATAAAATACACATCTAACGGAGCCCTGATTTGGCCATTGGTCAGCCTGCCACCAGCAGCCTCTGCTTTGGGAAGCCAACTGACTCACTTGGTCTAGCTGCCCTGGGGATGCTTAGGACCCTGAAGGTGGCTTTATTTTTTCCCTAAATGACCTGTTTCATTTTGAGAGGAGACGAGTAATTGAATTACAAGGAATTAACTGAATAAGACACTCTGAGCTGACCCAGAAAAGATACGAATTTGTTATAGCAGTTATAAAAAAAACCCAGCCTTGTGGACACTTAGTGAATCTTCCAGGCTCTATTAGTATATACGTAGCTGTGAGCAGGGCGACAGCTTGAACTCACTTGGCAAACAATTCTCCAGTTCTACTTGAAGGACTTCTCACACCTACGTATTGGCAACATTCAGCCTTTTAATTCTGATTAATGAAAACTAATGATTTGTTTTTTCTTTGTCTACTTTTACTGACCTTCATCTGGCCACCTTAGCAAAATACTAGCAACAGCCTCAAATTTTAAATCCTAGGGTCCATTTAACTCTATTTAATCATATAATATTTAAACACCCTCAAATATATATATATATAGTTATCTATGTATACGTACATACACATACTATAGACATATGCATATAGATTATACATATGACAGCTATCTATTTATCTATTTATCTGTGATAGAGAACTTGGTTCTAGTGTTTCGAAAAATTCATTTACTTATTTATTCGTTCATTCATTCCATAGATATCCACAGACATTCACCCACTCTGCAGATAGCTATAAAATCCTTACCAAATGCCAGATACTGTGCTAGGTGCTGGGGAGGCATCAGTGACAAGAAAGACATAGTCCAAGCCCTCACTGGCCTACCTTCTGCTGGAGGAGGTAGGCAGCAAACAGCTAAGCGTATGCCATGGTACAACCTGCAGTAACAAGTGCAGTGAAGAGGAATAAAGAAGGGTGAAAGGCTGGAGGGGGCAGTGGGTACTGTTCTAGTTCAGGTGACCAGGAATTAAAAGAAATTCAGAGATATGCTTCAATCCTTGAACTCTAACACACAAGCATAAACATTAAAAAAATTAAAGAGAAAGAAGGAAGATCAATCTTAAAAATTTTTTTTAAAGAATATGAAAAGGAATATATATATATATACACATATATATATAAATGAATCACTGTGCTGTACACCAGAAATTAACACAACGTTGTAAATCGACTATACTTCAATTAAAAAAAAAATGAAGGAAGGGAAGGAAGAAGGAACAGAGGAAGGATATTCACCAGCTACTGCTGTGTAACAAACTACTCCAAGATGTAGTGGCCTTAAACAACACTCTTATATTATTTCTCGCCGGTCCATGGGTCACTGGACAGTTCTGCTGATCTGGCTGGACTTCCCCACATTTCAGGGGAGCAGCTGGCTGTCAGCTGATTCTAAGATAGTCATGGCTCCTCTCTACATCTCTCCATCACCCAAGGGGGCCAGGCCAGGCACGTTCTCCTGGGGAGGTGGAGTGAGCCAGCCCAGCTGTGTAAGAGATTAGGTGCAAATGTGCGTGTACTTTTCAAGCCTCCACTCGCCTCACACTTGCTAACGTTGGTCAAGTCAAGCCACATGGCTGAGACCAGAGAGAGAGTGAGAGAGGACAAGAGGACCACAGTAACAGGGCAAGGCCTTAAATATGGATGGAATTGTGTCCTCCTCAAATTCATATGTTGAAGTCCTCACCTCCGGTGTGACCGTATCTGGAGAGAGGGTCTCTAGGAAGGCAGTTAAGTTTAATGAGGTCATAGGAGTGGGTCCTAATCTGGTGGAACTGCAGCCTCGTAAGCAGAGGGAGAGAGGCATCCAATTCTACACTTGAGGACATGGTAAGAAGACGACATCTGCAGCCAGAAAGGGAGCTCTCACCACACAGCCTGACCGCCACGGAACCTTGATCTTAGATCCTCAGCCTCCAGAACTGTGAGAAAATCAGTTTTGGTTGATGAAGCCACCCAGTTGGCGACATTCTGTCATGGCAGCCGGAGCAGACTACGATGGGTGTGGCCACATGGAGATTGTTTATGACCACAAGGAGGGAGGGAGGGAGACAGAGTGGAAGGGAGGGAGGAAGAATGACTTATTTTTAAACATGTGTATAGTAGGAAAGAAATGAATAAATTCTGCTCTCCTTCATCTGGAAGTGGGTCGTGTGCTCTGTGACTGTCTGGGATCTCCATCTGTTAGCAGAATGCAGTCCAGAGGTGAAGAGGATTGGGACCAAGGAGAGAGAAGGGCACTGAGACTGTCTCCTTATTCCAAAAAGAAATAGAAATGGCTCGGGGATCTTCCATGCCTGGGACAAAACCAGTTGTTGCGTGAAAGGTTCTCGTTCTGTCCAGAGGACTCCTCACAGCCTATGCTCTTACTCCAAAATGTCAGGTAAACCTGAGAAGTAGACTTAAAAAGCTAAAGATGTTTTCCCATGTAAGAGTTTGAGGACACCGATAGGCCTCCCTGCCCTAGAATGGAGATATAAAATTGGCTCTAACCAGCAAACCCACCTTAATATACTTCCAGTTGTGTTACTGCAAGATCCTAATCAGGGGAAAATATTTCCTCGTTTTATGAGACTGCTCACAAGACTCTGTCCTAGGAAATTGTGCCACATAGGTCTAAGAACTTTTTCAACTTAAAAATAAAACGTATATTCTTGCTTCCACAGGGACTACTAAGATAAACAAGGCATGGTGCCTGCCTTCCCGGAGTCCGCCATCCAGGGGAGGAACGAAGACCTGGAAAACAATTGTCTGAATTTTGGCCTTGCCTTTATACGTTCAGAGGAGTGGCCCTGTGGCCTCCACAGAGTCAAGACACATCCCTGTGGGAGAGGGGGAGGGTCCTCACTGCCAGCATCCTGGTGGAGGGAGGTGGGCCTCAGGAGGTCGGAGGTTCCAGTTCCCCGCTGGGACTGTCTGGAATCCTGGACATTAAGAGGTCTCAAGAGTGTGAGGCCGCATGGACGCAGATCCCGTGTAGAACCCACAGGCTCCCCTTCCTCTGTGTTCAGGTGTAAGAAGTAGGAGAAGGGAGGCTACGGAGAGAGCATTGCTTCTCTTCCACCAGGAAGGCGAGCTCACCATGGCTTCCTCATCCCTGGACACTGGCAGAGTGGCTTCCAGAAATGCCGACTCTGCAGAGACCCCACCATGCCTGCCAGCATGCTGGGACCACCTGGCCCTTGGGGGCCACCTCTCTGAGGCCCATGCTGCCTGCATCCATCTGTCTTACCACCTCCAGGCAGAAGAAACTTCTCTCTGGTGGAAAAGCTTTGTAGGATGAGGACCAGTGCGTAAGGCAGACAAGGCAGTCGTGTCTTACGTTGGGCTGGCTAGACACAGAGCCCGAGCTGGGCGGGCCCATGGGAGTAGTTTCTTGAAGAGTAAGGGGAGCAGGGAAGTGAGCAGAGTGGGGCTGCAGGAGATCAGCTTCAGCCTGGCCCCACCAGCAAACGCCAGCACGCTACCATACCCCCTTGAGACAAGCAAGTATCCTTTTGTTCCCCCTGTGTCACTCAGCCGCTGGCTCTGTGGGGTTCCCTCCCAGGTTAGGACGAGGGTGGCTCTCTAGATAAAAGCCAACACTCCCAGCGCAGGGGGAGGGGAGCACAAGCTGGCAGAGGGGGTCTGGGTGGGGCACAATGGCATCCGTAATGCAGGGGGATGTGCTCAGCAGAGAGAGGGACCTGGGTGTGCAAAGAGTATGTTGTGTTCCGAGCCCAGTTCTGCTGGAGCATAAATTATGAGGATATAAGCGAGAACTGAACAAGGTGATGCAGGTGAAAATATAGTCCTCCAGCTAAATGTCCCACATCTGTATCCCCCACAGGGTTGATGTGAAGACCAGATAGGGCACAACAGACGAAATGTTACTCCACCAACTACAAGAGCTCTGTACAAATGCTAATCATTTAAGACATGTTTTTGATCATCATGAATACATGCAACAAGCATCATCCAACAAGCGAGTTTTGTCCTATGTTCCAGACACTGTGCTGGGCACTAGGGATGTGGCAGGAACAAATACAGACTTTGGTCATGCCCTCCTGGAGCTTATGGTCCAGTGAGGGAAACAGACATCACAGTCACACCAATCCCTACTGAATTGCAATTGCAGTGAGTTCTTTGGCAAGAAAAGTGCAGGATGTTTGGTGGTATTGGCTGGAGGGCTGGGGCCATCAAGGCCCTGGGCTCCCTGAGCTCGTGCCATTTAAACTAAGATGATGGGAGAATAGGGAACCGAATGTGGGAAAGACGCAAGGGGGAAGGATGCTGGTGGTTTTGAGGGGAAAAGAGAAGCTTGTGGTTCTGGAGCAGGCAGACAGGCAATGGGGCTGGATAGTTCAGGGACTGAAGCATGGAGATTTGATTTTTAAAAATTAGATTGGTAGGTGGATAGATCCATAGATGCGTAGATCAATAGATAAACGGATGGTTAGATAAAGATAGAATAGATAGAGTATCTCTGTGTACAGGCATCTGCTAGATAGAGTATCTCTGTGTACAGGCATCTGCTGATGGGGTCATAAACTGAGACTTGTGAGTCATTTCCCTCCTCTTACTCCCTTGTAGGTGACCAGACATATGTTTTCAGTAGATACTAACATCTGTTACAAATTGTTACGGTCAGGCAGAGCTCTAGATTTCAGGTAGGCAGTATTTAATTGCTCACACACATCACGAAGTCCAGTAAACTCTTGGTCTAAAGTACCTTTCCCATATATCCTTCCTTATACATACCTAGCAATTATCCTAGACTAAGCTGCTATGACGTCACACCTAAGTTACCACAGGCTTCCTAACTGCTCACTCTGCGCCGTATACTCTGATCTCATATTTATCCATCCGTCATTGTAAAACTGAATTCCATTTTTATTATTCCATAAATTATAGCCGATGTGGTAAGAGAACAAACAGAAAATGGGAGGCATAGCTGTAGTAAAAGTGGAAGCAAAATTATACATAATTATAGGAAAGATGATTATCACCACCACTTCCCCAAAATTGTAAGAGTTAGTGAAAAAGCTAATAGACCTAATATGCACATTCAACAAAGTGGTCAGATTAAAAAAAAAAAAAAGGATGAAATCACCTGTTTTTCTGTTCATCAGGAATATTCAACTTCATAACGAAGATGAAATGCCACTGACAAGAGCTCAGGGTTTCATACGGAGGTGGAAAGAAATAGATACTTTCCTTAAGTGGACAGTAAGGGCCCAGGCTTGAGCTGCGCTGCATGGGTTTCAATCCCAGCTCCACCTCTTCATAGCTGAGTGATTTGGGGCAAACTACCTAACGGGCCTGTGCCTCAATTTCCTCACCTGTAAAATGGGGATGAAAATCATACTACCTCAAAGGTTACTATGAGGATTAGTAAGATAATACACATAAAGCATTATATGTTACAGCAGTGCCTGACATAGAATAAGCACTACAGAGGTGTTTGCTATTAGCATTTTAATTTTTTATCGTTAGCGCTCAGTCATACTTTGTCACTTGCCCTGAAAATTTGCTTAGCCCTGAGTCTCACAAATTCTTCTCTGAATTATCTCCTAACCCCTATCCCTTTGACTAATAAAGGGTTTAAATGCAAGTCTAAGACCCAGGCACCTGTGCTAGCTCTTCCATCATTTTTGCCCCCTTCTTAGTAAGGACGTTTTCTCCCAAAGTGATCAAAGTCTGCAGAAATAACTCAGCCTACAGCAAGGACAGGATTTTACTATCTTAAATTCTAAATTTAGCTTCTTGGGAACTAGTCTCAAACACCTTCATTTAGAAGAGGATCTTTGCTTTAAATTTGCATTAGTAAAATTTTCATTTGAACGTAATTCTAGGTCCAAAGGAATTACTTCTACAACTTTTAAATGACAAAAGCTGTTTGTTTTTCTTCCTCTATTAAGATGAGTTTTCAAAAATATTAGGATCCTGGTCTCAGCTTAGGCATGCCAAATACTGACATCTACTACCTTCATATTGCAAAGGCTTTAGGATAATGTAATGGCTGCATCTGGATAATGGGGCCACTGGAATGTAAAGATAACAAAGGACCAAAGGTATCTGCTACCTGGAGGCAGCAGAGCAGGCAGCAGAGCTCCCAAGCTAACGATGAGGAAAATGGATTACCTAAAGCTATTTTACACCTATTTCTCCTTTGTTACCCTGAACTTTCAATAACCTTTAAAGAAAATCTCCTAGCCTGTTCTTAGCTGTGCCAAATGGAATTAGGGAATAGTTGAATGCTATATGTCCTCATACTTGGGCAGAACCCTCAAAAGAAAAGCAGCGGTCCCTGAGGCCAGTCTGCAGGTGGTAGCGAGAGAGCCCCCGGGGAGAAGTGAATCTCAGAGCAGGAATGCACGCTGTGAGGTCCAGCCAGCACACCTCACTTGGTGAGGAGCACTCCTCCCCCATAGCCAGCCTTGGAGAATCTGGGCTAGATTTTATTAGGCTAGCCATATGCTTCCTTTCAGCATAGACCTGAGTAGTGTTAATACAAGGAAGAATGTTTTATTGTGTATCAGTGCCACAGGGAGTTAGAGGTAAGTGTTATGAGAATTCAAAGGAAAGAGAAACCATCTCTAGCTGTCAAGGGGTCAGGCAAGACTTCATACAGGATGTGACAATTGAGAAAAATAGTGGGTTAATAACACACAAGGATTTATACTCTTTATAAGAAGGCAATCCAGGACTGATATGGCAGCTCCAGGAAATGACAAAGGATTCAGCAATCGAAATAATAATCTTTTCTGTTTCTACTCTGCCATCTTCACTGTGTGACTTCCACCCTCAAGAGTGCCTCACTGTCCAAGATGACTGCTAGCATTCCAGCCATCAAGACTATATTCTATTCAACAAGAAAGGCAGAGTCACAACTTTGAACAACTGAACAACTCCCCTTAAGCAGCTTTCTCCTAGGCACAGGTAGTATTTCTACTTATATCTCACTGACCAGAACTCATTTACTTGACCACACCTAACTGCTGTATAGTCTTTTATCTGAGTGTATTGCTGCCACAAAGAATACTGAGATTTTGTGCTTGAGGAGGAAGAGGGGAGTGGATATAGTATATGTTAAGTGTAACTCCTGTAGTAACCACAAAGAAAATAATTAAAGAATATACACAAAAGGCAGTGAGAAAGAAATTTAAGCATTTCACTATGACAGAAACTAAATACTAAATAAGATAATAATGCAGGAAATGAAGGATTAAAAAAAAGTCATACATAAGACAAATAGTGAAATGATACAAGTAAGTCCCTCTGTATCAGTAATTAGTTTATTTATTTTTTGAGTTAAAAATTTTTTAATTTTTATAAATTTTTTTATTGGGGGAACACAATTAGGTTTTTAACTAATTAATTAATATGGAGGTACTGGGGATTAAACCCAGGACCTCATGCATCCTAACCACATGCTCTACCACTGAGCTATATCCTTCCCCCCAGTAATTACTTTAAATGTTAACAGACTAACCTCTCCAATAAAAAGACAGAGATTGGCAGAACAGATTTTTTTAAATGATCCAATTATATGCTGTCTACAAGAGATTCACTTTAGATCCAAAGACACAAATACATTGAAAGTAAGATGATGGAAAAGGAAATTATCATACAGATAATAACCAAAAGAGATTAGAGGTGGCTATAATAATATCCAACAAGAATTGACTTTAAATCAGAAGAGTTTACAAGAGACAAAGAAGAGACAAATAATAAAACATTCAAGAAAACATAAAAATTACAAGCACTTATGCAACTAATAACAGATTAGCAAAATGTATAAAGTAAAAACTGATAAAAGTAAAGGGAGAAACAGAGAGTTCTATAAAAATAGTTTGAGACTTCAATACCGCACTTTCAGATAGAACAACCAGACAGAAGATAAGTAAGGAAATAGAATTTAAAACTACAATAAGCCTACTATATCTAAGGGACATATATAAAACACTCTACCCAACAAAAATAGGATACACATTCTTTTCAAGTGCACCTGGGACATTTTCCAGGATAGACCACATATTAGGTCACAAATCAAGTCTCAATAGATTTAAAAGATAGATACCATACAAAGTATCTTCTTACCACAAAGAGATAAAGTTAGGGAACAATAACAGAAGAAAAACTGGAAAATTCACAAATTTATGGAAATTAAACAAAGCAGTCTGAAATAGCCAACGAGTCAGAGAAGAAATGACAAAGGAAATTAGAAAATACCTTGATATGAATAATATTGAAAACACAACATACAAAACTTATAGGATGCAGCTACAGCAGTGGTTAGAGGAAAATTTATACCTGTTAATACCTATATTTAACATGAATGAAGATGTTAAATCAATAACCTAACATTCGACCTTAAAACAGTAGATAAAAAAAGAGAAAAACTAAAAATTAGCAAATAAAAAAAAAAACAAGAATTAGAGTAGAGATAAACAAATAGAGAATTGAGAAACAAGAGAATCAATGAAACCAATAGTTAATTCTTCAAAAAGATCAACAAAATTGACAAACCTTTACCTCGAATGACCAAGAAAAACAAAGACTCGAAGTACTGAAGTCATAAATAAAAGAGGGGACATTACTACTGACCTTAAAAAAGTAATAAGAATATAATGGGGTGCCACAAACAACTGTATGCCAACAAATTAGATAACTTAAATGAAATGGACAAATTTCTGTAAACACGAAACTACCTAACCTGACCCAAGAAGAAATTTTTAAAACTCTGTGGTTTATCCACACAGTGGAATATAATTCAGCAATTAAAAGAAATGAAATAGTGATGAATGCTACAACATGGATAAACTCTGAATATATTACTCTAAGCAAAGAAAGCCAGTCACAAAGGACCACATTTGCATGATGTCATTTGCATATGATGCCCAGAATAGGCAAATCATAGGAATAGAAAGTAGATTAGTGGTTGCCTAGGGCTGGGGAGATAATGAGAGATTTGGGGTGAATGCTAAGTGGTATGGAGTTTCTTTTGTGGATAATGAAAATATTCTAAAATTGATTATTGTGAGGATTGCACAGTTTTGCAAATACACTGAAAGCTACTAAATTGTGAAATGTATAGTATGTGAATTATATCCAGATAAAGCTATTTTTTAAAAAATTGATTGGCTGGGGAGAATCTGAAGGTGGGGAAGCTAATGCAATGGTAAGAGGTAAGAGACTGAAGACCTGAACTGGAAAAAAGAATGAGAGAAAAAAATCTAAAAGAAGGAACAGATGCTGGTCCCAGGGTAGTAGAAGATAAAGCGCTAGATACTTGTGATCACAGGATAAAAATTCTAACTCTGGCAGAAATTTAAAGGTCAAAAACTACAAGAAGCTTAGAGATGGCTTCAAAAAAAAAGTCCTGTTGGAAATGACTGTCAAGGACCCACAATAAAAGCCATGTGTTTAAAATAACTCATATATGGCTGACTGGCAAACCAGGAGGGTCCTGGGGGAAAGGGCAGAAGGTGATTCCTAATGAAGAAATGGAAGAGACGACCCTGGTGAAGAACGGAAAAGTTTGCCCATGGGAGCAGCATATTCATTCATTCATTCACCAAATGTTGACTTAGCATCTATGCTCTGTGGATGTGCAGTGTTTAAGAACCTGCCCTCATGGAACTTCCAGTCCAGTAGGGAAAGAGACAGTGATGTGCAAAGCCATAATATATAACATCACCGAGTGTTGAGCGTGATGGAGAAAATAAATCCAAGTTGAGACTTGAATGATGCAAAGGTGTGAGCTCTGTGACGATGTCGGGGGAGGGCCTTTCAGGCAGCAGGGCATTTGAGGCAGGAATGAACCTGAGAGTTTGAGGGAGACCAGTGTGGCTGGAGGCAGCGAGCTGGGCGGAGAGTGTAGGTGGGGAGCGATCGGAGGCGGAGGTGAAGAGGTCAGCAGAGCCAGGTCACTCATTAGGGTCACAGGCCATGGTCAAAAGTATTCAGTGAGAGTACTGAATTTATAAGTGTCACGGGAAGCCATGGAAGGTTTTAAACAAGGGCGTTTCATGATCTCATTTGTATTCTAGAAAGATGTCCGGAAAATGAAGGAATGCTAGGTAAGTGTGGAAGCAGGGTGAACTGGGTCCCCCTAAAGATACGAAGAAGTTCTAACCCCGGTACTGTGACTGTAAACTGCTTTGAAGATAGGGTCTTTACAGCTATAACGGAGTTAAGGTGAGGTCATTAGGGTGCTTGGTGTCCTTACAAAAAGAAGGAAATTTGCACACAGATACACAAGGAGAATCCAAGTGAAGGCACAGGGACACAGTGGGAAGGCGACCATGTGAGACGGAGGCAGAGGTTGGAATTTCACTGACTAATCCACAAGCCATGCCCGGATTCCAGACACTGGAACTGGCAAGGAAGGAGCCTCCCTGGAGCTCTGAGAAGGAGCATGGCCGACGCCTTGATCTTGAACTGGTAGCCTCCAGAAGTGTGAAAGGAGAAATTTCTGTTGTTTAAGCCACACAGCTTGTGGTCCTTTGCTTGGGCAGCTTCGGGAAACGAGCACACAAAACCACTTCAGCAGTCATGGCAGAGGCCGAAACAAGAAAAGCCGGTCCTCAGCCAGGGAGGTGCGGGAGAGTCCGACTCCCGGTACGTTTTGGAAGCAGAGCTGATAGGAATTTGCTGATACATCACGCTTTGGGGGCAAATGCAAAAGAGGAATTTGTCGGCCAGGAACACATTTGAAGAGCACTTTGCAAGAACTCCAAGACCAATAAGAAGGCTTTAAATTCTGGATCTCAAAGGGGAAAGACCAGTCAGTGGAATCCCTGACAGTTATGGGGACTAGGGGACACACCCCAGAGTAAATAAGACAAGGGTAGCCGAGGTCACAAGTGCTCTGCTTCCGTTTCTGTGAGGCAGCTTTAAGACATTGGTCTGGCTGGAACAGAGTTAAATCACATTGACAAATTATCCTCGGGTGTGTCACGATGTGAGGCACACCTACTGGTCTCTGAGACACTGGAAAGTGACACTGGGATACAGTTGGGCAGAGGGTAAGTGCAGGGGCGTGAGAGGCCGCGGAGGTGCCGGGTTAGACAGTGAGGGCCACCTGCTTCAGCTTCTCTCAGCAGAGGGCAGCCTCCTGGCCACCATGGGGATGTTTAATCCAAAGGAGCTCCAGGCAGATCCTGCCTCTCTGCAGCAGCCCCAAAGATGCAAAGCTGACACCCAGGCACCCAGACCCAGCAATTTCCCCTGGGAGACCTGAGAATGTATGGGTGGGGTGTGTGTGTGTGTGTGTGTTGATGATGACAGTGTAGGTAGGTGTGGAAAGGTTTCTGGGAGGGAGGACCCGGCAGAGCTTGTCAATCGTTGAGTACCTTCTACGTGCCAACATTTTGCCACCCAGTTGATAAACATTATCTAATTATTTCCACACCACACCACATGAGAATGGTTGGGAGAGATTTGCACCAGGAATGAGGCCCCAACAAGATGGGTGAACTATCCCCTGCAAGGAGGGTGATATTGCTCCCATTTTGCAGATGAGGAAACTGAGGATCAGAGAATTTAAGGAACCTAAGACTGTGTAGTAGCAGTGCTGGGCTTCACACCCAGGGCTATTTGACAGAAAGCCGTGGCTTGTCCCCTTGTATCATGTGATATGATCTTTCTTGATACTCAAAGTGTAGTCCGTGGGTCAGAAGCATCAGCATCACCAGAATGCAGACTCTCAGGCCTCAGGCAGCCCTACTGAATGCGGAGTCTGCATTTTAACCAGATCCACAGGTGAGTCAAATGCACGTTAGTGTGTAAGAAGCACTGCTCTACCCAGTCCTTAAAAGACCTTTGACAAGTGTCCCCTCCAAAGTCCAACTGCCTCACTTTACAGATGAGGAAACTGAGAGTAAGGTGCCCTGTGTTCCTAACTCAATGCTTTTAAAGACCCATCCTGAGGACCCTGGCCAATGTGCTGCTGTGAGCAGTAAAGGCAGTCCCATCATGGGAGCTATGAGTCAAGAATGATACTTAAAGAAAAATACAGTCCCATCTGTCACATGAGGGCAACAGAGGGGTGGCTGCAGCCTCCCAGCCCCTGACCTGGCCCTGGTCTAGGCTCCCTCGGAGGAGTGGTGCTGACACTCCCTCATCCCAGCTACAAGACCCTTGATGTTCCAACTTCTTTCTTTGCATCTTCAGGGCCTGCATACACTCTGTGCACACAGTAGGCGCTCGAGCCACATCTGCTGACATCACCGATGCTAGTGGGAGAGATTTGCACAAGGAATGAGGCCCCAAGAAGAGATGAACTGAAGGTGAAGCCTGCGCACCTGCTGGGGCAGCCCTGACAGGCTTCACTCTCCCACCCACTTCCTATAATATTTATTGCAAAGTCTTAAGCTGCTTCAGCAGTTCTTGGGCTTTTCCAAATTCTTGAACTGGAGTGCTAGTAAGTGTGCCAGCACTTTACTTTCTTGCATTGACCCCGTTTCTTCTTCAATACCATTATTCGTGCTGAAAGTGCCAAGGCATTTGGCTCTGAGCTCTAATGGACATTGGGCAATGGAGCCCTGGAGGATCAGCAAAAACTCTTTCTGGACATGCCTCCACCTCCTGGCCCCCAGGTTCTGCTTCCACCCGCCATTTGTACTTCCCCCCGTCTCCTCACAGACTCTGCCCACCTCTGGACAAAGCCTGACCAGCACACGTGAGCTACCCGGGAAGAGCTCCTTCCATCCGTGGAGGGACAGCCGGATGGAGACAGCAAAGGAAGTGAGGAAGCCAAGAGGACAAAAAGGCCTGCAGGACCTCAGGTCCAGCCCACCCTCCTCTCTACTTGAGTGAAGAATGTCCCCCAAGCTCCACCCCTGGCTGCAGACGCCTGCTGGCCAGCCTGCCCCTGCCCCTGCCCCTGCAGAGGAAGGGATGTGATGGGGGTCTTGCCTGTGTGCCCAGCCCCGTTCATTCATGCTGCTCACGCTGGCTGTCCCTGGGGTCCTCCTGGATTTGGAATCCATCCACTGGCTCTGACCCTTGGTATTTTTCTGTTGCTTCCTCCCCATCTTAGATTCTGGACTCAGCTCCTTGGACTTAACAGAACTTCTACATCATTGTCTAAGTTTCTGGGCTTTGCTACAGCCACCCCTAATTGCCGTAAGTCATCCCCCTTACCAACTACCTGCCAGAGTCCAAGCCCAGTGGATGGTATAACTTGTCCTTGTCCACCTTTTTGGCCAGTGGCTGTGACACAGGAGGTGGCCACGTATCCTTAGACCCATGTGTACTCACATCCCACCAGCAGTCATGTGACCAGCAGTCACATGCCACCCACAGCACATCAAGGCACTGAAAGGAAAGAATAAATTCATGGTCATTCAGCTGGAGGAGCAATAAAATTGACACAACTTGAAAAACTAAACTAGACACAGCCACGTGGACTGGCCCCTGGTGCCACACTCTGTCCACACATTTTTTTCTTAATTATTTAAAAATTTTTTCAAACACTATTTTTTTCTTTTAGTTTTCTTTGGGGGGGGTAATTAAGTTTAGTTTGATTTGATTATTATTGGTTTTTTTTAATGGAGATACTGGGGATTGCTAAGCATGCACTCTACCACTGAACTATACCCTCCCCCTGTCCACACATTTTTGAACAAATCCAGGAGACTTGATGCAGTGGCAGGGGCAGTCAGGAGGGCTCTTCCTGTGACTCCCAGGACAGATGCACAGAGATGGTCTGTGACCTCTAGGAATTTAGTACCAAAGTAGAAAGATGAATAAAGGCCAGTTGGATAAGAATCATTAGACCAAAGTTAAGTGACTAATGAGGTTTGACACCACTGGCAGGTGGCAGGTATGTGTTGGGGCAGGAGGATTGCGGACAAGCCAGGCCCTCCGGGCTCAGCACGCAGCCTGACTTGGGAGAAGGAAAGCCATGAGCTCCTCCTTAGCACAGACTCGACCAGCCCCCTCCCCGCCCAAGTCCAGGCAAGCCCACAGCTCATGTGGGAATGTCAGCCATTGGTCACTTGACAGGAGACAGAACTGGCTGGGATAGAGCAGGTGGAGAAGGAGCTTCAGGCCACGGTTCTGCCAAGAGGAGGCTCAGAGGAAGTGGGAAAGGGAGACAAAGGAACTAGGAGGGCCCAGCGGAGAAAGAAATGGTGGGTCAGGGCCCAGGGCCAGGGGAAAGCCCATCACGATGAGGATACTGATGGCATCCAAGAGCAAGACAGAGCGTTGCTTTAAGTGCAGTCAAAACAGCGGACAGAGAGGCATAGTGGGGAAGGGCCTGGAGATGGATTCACGAGGGCCTGAGTGACAGTCTCAGCCGCATCACTTATTGGCTGTGTGGCCATTGATGCGTTCATTCCCCTCTCATGTCCTGGGTTCCCTCTTCCCTAAATTAGGGGTGACGCTTTCAGTGCCCACACGGCCGCAGCTCGGGGGCAGGTTCTGTGGGTCACTCTCCCGCTGACGTATTTGCTGTTGAGGGCCAGGCCTGGTGCTTGTCAGCCTGCAGGCCTCGGTCCTGCTGCCTCAGGGCCTTCTCTTCCTCGGCGGGATCCCTGCTCTGCAAGTGCAGGGAAGTAAAGCCCCCACTAGTTACCCTCAGCCAAAAGCAGATGGGAGCCCGTGGGCCAGTGGCCTAGCAGGGGGCCAGTTACCCTACCCAGCTTGGGACAGAAGATCTGGGGGTGGGGGTGTTCTGTGTGCTCCTCAGATACCTCAGGGAGTCAGGCCTCTCTTGCCCACTGGTAGCCACCTCCTTGGCGCTCTCTGGAGTGACTTTCCCTTCATCTCCTCCTCACTGTCCCCGCTCCCGCCCTCCTGCCTCCTGCGGTCACCTTCCCACAGACAAGCTCAGGCACATCCTGGTCTCAGGCTCTGCGTTCAGGGAGCCCCAAAAAGACAAGGACATTCCTTCTGAGGTGGTTGTAGGCACTAAAGGAGATAATCCACATAAAGTTCTTGGAAGAAAAAAAAAAAGAAAATCCAAGTGGTTGAGAATGAAAAAAGCGGTCCCTGATCCCTGCGGTGGGGTCTGACGCTCGGGGCTGCTCTCTGTGTTCTTCGAACTGCTGATGCTCACAGCCCAGGCCCCGAGCTCCCCTGATGGGCACAAGTGGTCTCACAGAACAACAGCGTTGGACACCGGCCACTGATGTTGTGATGAAATTAGACAAAAACAGGGTCCCTCCCTCTCCCCTCAGTGAAGCCACAGACCCTCTGTGGCTATAGCAGGAGGAATGGAATATTCGTTATTTACTTTATTTTGTTTTTAAAAAAAAGGCCTTACAGACTACTGGTAAACATGTTGAAGGATCTCTTCTGAAACTATATTCTGGACAATTTTCTATGGTCTGAAACTCCTCTGATGGTCAAGCTTAACAGCATTGGTGATAAGTCATGCTGATGGTTTACAGCCCGGATACAGTGGGATACAAGTGACTCTTCGCCACCGGGGTCTGCCTCTCCAAAACCCACAACCCCAGTCTCTCACGAACAAAGCATCCAACAAGCGCAGATCGAAGGACGTTTTACAAAATGCTTGATCAATACTCTTCAAAACTGTCAAGGTCAACAAAAACAAGGAAAAGTCTGAGAAATTGTTGCAGCCAGGAGGGGTCTGAGGAAACATGAGGACTAAATGTCATACAGTGTCCTGGGGAAAATCCTGAAGCTGGAAAAGGACATTAGGTGAAAACTGAAGAGATCCATAGAAAGTATCAACTTTAATGAATAATAATGTATCCATCGTGGGTCACAGTAATGTAACATGTTAACTATAGGGGACACAGGAACTCTCTGTACTGGCTTTGCAACTTATCTGTAAATCCAAAACTATTACAAAATAAGTCGTTTGTTATAATGAAACAAATGAACTACTGCACCTTGCATGCCCTATATGCTGTTTCTCTAAAAGTAAATTCTGATCGGGTTTGGTGTTTCTACCAAGTAAAAACATTGGCGTGTGCACCTGTTTTGTGTGTGTGTGTGTGTGTGTATGTAAAGGGATAATACTGCAGTTCGATATTTTTTTAAATCAGTCCAGCCACGGTGATGGTTTCACGGGTGTCTATATATGTGAACATGTACCAATTTATGTACTTTAAGCGTAGTCAGTTTATTGCTCTCTAGTTATACTTAAGTAAAGCTAAAAAAAAAAAAAAAAAAAAAAAAAAATCAGTCCAGCCTAAATTTTGATGCCAGAACAAGAAATCACAGGAGGGCCCAGACTCAATTACTCATGACCTCAGAATTTTTCTTCAAAGGTGAAAACAAACAAATCAACAAACCTTCACATCTCCTGGCTCTTTCTCAAGAAAATTTTGAATTGACCACCTCGGGAGTTTGAATGAGTCTCAAATTCCAAAGTAATAGTTTTCGGCAAATCTCTATATAACCTTAATAAATTCCACCATTGGAAGAGTGATCCAGAGTCAAAAGATGTTTAATTCTTTGTGTCACTAAGAATCAGATTGGTGGTAAAGGAGGACATGAAGGGACGAAGGGACTGTGTCTTCTCAAAGCATAGACTCCACCTCTACCCCTCGCCAGCCTCTGCCTTTGCCCCAGTGCTCTGAAGGGCCGTTCTTCCCGGCAAGTTTCTGGGTTGGAGGTGGGTGGCCTTCTGACCTTGCCCTGAGGCTTCCAGTCCCTCCCGGCCAGACTACGGGCTTTATTATCATAACCTCTCTTCATCGAGCAACATTACCATTTCCCGCCTTAATCACCACCATCTTCAGACCTGGTGCTCTGTTTCTGAGGGCCTGGACATCCCGTGCAGGGTTTTAATAATAACAAAAATAATGCGAATGATAATATGAAGGGAGCAGTTAAAGGGCACTAACCACAGGGCTGAGCAGTGCATATGTGACCATATACGATACGTCTGCATTATCCTGACAAAAACCCGGCATGTGGATGCTATTTGTGTCTGTTTTACTGGTGGTGGGCTGGAAGCTGCCTACCATCACCTGGTGGCTTTTTGTGTTCTGTTGGCGATTTCTACACGGTGTCCATCTGCTTCCACATCCACACCCTCACAGCCACTCCCCGTCCTTATCCTGGAACCTGTAATCCATTACAGTTGTTCCGATTCCCGCCCGTTGGTCCATTTATTCACTCGCTCATTTATTTGTGTATGAGATAAATATCCGTGAACACCTACATGGTTCCAGGCTGGGCAGGAGGTGGCAGAGGACACAAGGACACGAAGGACAGGGGTCTGGAAAGTCTTCTCTCCATGAGTGACAATAGCTTGCCACCCGGCTGCCTTCACTGCTCCCTCATTCCCACTCAGCCTTCTCCTCGCCTCACCAAGCCCTCCAACCCGGGATGCAATTTCTCGGAGTGTGCTTCCTGGTTCCCCCATAGGATCATGGAGGGTGGAGGCAGGCAGGCGGTCTGTGGGCCCTGCCTCAGAAAATTGAGTCAGAAATTCAAGGTCAACCAGTCTCATGCGTGGCTGAAGCTTATCTCCTTTTGATATTTCAATAAAGTTCCCTGAATGAATAATTTGTATTAAAAATTCAAATAATATCAAGTAAATAAAATTAGATGTAAGTTTGCCTCTATTCCCACTGCCATCCTGCTCCTCTCCGTGGAGTTAGGAGCTTGGGCCTCCATTTTTCATGCATTTACAAGCGCACAGGATCTTCTTTACACAAATGAAATCCCTCAGAATTAACTAAGCACAAGAAAGCCTTCTCATTGTGTCGTTCCTTTGTTTCCCTCTACCTTTCCCCAGACTTCCAAGAATCTTATATCTTTTCCCTCCCTTAGTTATTTAAAAATTATATATTTTATTTCTATTTATCTGGTGTCACACTTACCATTTGACAAAGATAAATTTTTTTTATCAGTGTTGAGAATTAATCAGCATCCATAATGTCCACATCCAAAGACTGTTACCAAAATTTTGTTCCAGTTCCCCTTCTCGAAAGTGTCCATTTTGGAGAATTTCAAATACAGGCAAGAGTAGACCAGAGAGTATAACGAATTCCTCTGTACATCCCGCCTCCCACGTGAGGCGTGTGTGCCAGTTCATGGCCAGTCCGTTTTCATCTACATCCCGCCCTCTTGTGCCTCCCCTATTATTGTTTTTTCTTAAACTGAAGTATAGTCGATTTACAATATTGTGTTAATTTATAGTGTACAGCATAGTCATTCAGTTTTTTCTTTTCATATTCTTTTTCATTATAGGCCACTGCAAGGTATTGAATACAGTTCCCTGTGATATACAGTAGGACCTTGCTGTTTATGTATTTTATATATAGTAGTTGATACCTGTAAGTCCTGAACTCCTAATTTATTCCCTCCCACCATCTTTCCCCTTGGGTAACCATAAGTTTGTTTTCTATTATCTGTGAGTCTATCTCTTTTTGTAAATAAGTTCATCTGTGCCCTTTATTTTTTCAGATTCCACATACTGGTGATGTGATATGGTATTTTTCTTTCTCTTTCTAGCTTTATTCACTTGGTATGATGATCTCCAGGTCCATCCATGTTGCTGCAAATAGCATTTTTATTCTTTTTTAGGGCTGAGTAGTTTTTCACTGTACATATATACCACAACTTCTTTATCTAGTCATCTGTTGAAGGACATTTAGGTTGCTTCCATGTCTTGTCTATTGTAAATAGTGCTGCTATGAGCATTGGGGTGCATGTATCTTTTCAAATTAGAGTTTCCTCTGGATATATGCCCATATTATTTTAAAGCATACCCCAGATACCATATTATTTCTTCTGTAATTTATTTCAGTATCTATCTCAAAAGGATATAAGGACTCCTTAGTTATATACAACTACAGTGCCAGTATCACGCTTATGAATCAATCAGTACTATCATCAAATATCTAGTAAATATCCAAATTTCCAACTGTTCCATAAATGTCATTAATGTTTTCTTTTTTCTACAGCTTGTTTGAATTAGAATCCAAATAAGTTCCACACCTGGCAATTGGTTGATACCTGTTTACACTTTCTTTAATCTCTTTTTCCCCCTTACAACTAATTTGTTGAAAAAACTCAGATTGTTTGTCCTACAGTTTCCCAAGTCGGGATTCTGCTGACTGCATCCCATGAGGTCGTTGAACAAGTTCCTCTGTTCTCTGCATTGGTAGTTAGAGCTACAGGCTTGGTCAGATTCAGATTAGATATTTTTGGCAAGAATACTTGATGGATGGTGGCGTGTGCTTCCATCAGGAGGCACAAAATGTCTGGTTGTTTTCTTCTTGTGATGTTAATAGCTAGCAATGCTCTTAGATCCAAAATTAGGATATTCAAAATCCATTATTCTTTCTTCATTCATTAGCTGGAATACTCCTATAAAATAAACGTCTCCTTGTGTACTATTGCTCTACCTGGTGGCACAGTTAGTAAAGAGAAGGCAAGATAAATGCTTAATTCTCTCCTTTTATTTACTGTTTTCAAAATAATGGCTTGGTTGCCCTGGGACCCCGCAGTGGCGACCAGGTAGATTTACTCTTGCTGTCATTGCTGGGTTAATATTATTATTACTCATGCATTCACACATATTTGAGTCCACTGTAGTCATCATCCTCAGCGATGCTCAGTCTATCTTTGGCCAGTTGGAACTTGTTCAGGTTTGCTCCTGAGTCCCGGCTGGGTTAAGACAAGCTATCACAACCTCAAACTGAGGTTGGTCTCTGGTAAATATCCAAGTCGAAAATCCACATGAAATGGTTTTACCCTGTCAAAGGATTTTATTTGTACAAATCTTGGCGAATGGAAAGCTTCTCCACCTGACAAGAGGACTACATGTGGGGAGAGCAGGTCATGCTCCTCCGTGGAGGGTGTACATCCTTGATTAATATTGCATGTAAAGATGCTTCACTCCTTTTAGGCACGGATACTTCCTCTGGTCTGGGCAGAAAGAGCTGGTGGTGAACTTGGCAGCCACACACTTTAAAGCAATGCTATTCAACACTGACTGCCCATTTGAGTTACCTGGGTGGAGACGGGGTAAAAATTACTGATGCCCAGACCCCAACCGCAGAGATTCTGATCTAATTGGTCTGGGGAGGAGCTCAGGCATGGGTACTTTTAAAAAGCTCCCCAAGTGATGCTAGTGTTCAGAACCTCTGATTTAAAATGCTGCTCAGAGTCTGGCTCTTGAAGATGGCCCTGCCTACCAGGGCAGAAAGAGTTAAGTGACAGGCCTTTCAGGGGGGCCATCTCTCTGCATCATTTACAGGCTGTGCAGAGAGATAACACACCTGGCTGAGGCAGTTCTTACTGAGCAGACTGGAGATGACTTGGGTTTTAATTTAAGGAGCTCTTTAAAATCTGCTCCCTCCTCCCCAGGAGACAGCACATCCAGACGTCAGCTTATAAAACCAGGTCCAATTCTGGAGGCGGCAGGAATCTGGGGAAGCATCCAAGGTGTCCTTGCAGAAATAGGCAGTCACAACTTGGAGATGACGGTTGCATAGGGGGTTCAACGCTGCGTGCAAATCGCCTCTCTTGCCGACAATTTTCAACTTGCTGTCATTTAGTGAGGCTTCCTGCACACTCTCCAAGGAAAGCTTGGTACCAAGTGGAGGAGGGGCCGTTACGTTTCTTTTCAGTATTCTACCCATATTGCTGTGGCTTTCAGAAGCTGAGCTGGGGTTCCTGAAAAGCCAGCATCTTTATCAAGTGGGAAAAGAGGGAGTGCCAGGAAGAGAGAGGTTTCTTTAAAATAAGACCGTTCTTGATTTTTCTCCCTGTGATGTTCACAGCTTATACCAGTGAGCCCAGAAAAATCCTTATTTTTTCTGGAATCAGAACTCTGACATCACTCAGTGGAGGCTGAGGGAGAGGAGGAGTTTACTGTAATACTTCTGTGGAGCTTTGAAAATTACCATCATCACTTAGGTGTCAAAAACATGCACACTCTGCAAAACAATATTAGGTATTTGTTCCTGGCCAACAAGCTTTCACAGAGAGGACATGTCAGACTTGCTGAGGGGAAACAAAATGATCTACCTTAGGATAGAATCTCTTCCCGGAAAGCTCAGGCAGCATGTTTTGCAGAACGAGGAAGCCTGCATTTCGGGAGTCGGCTCGAGGGTCACGGCCGCCTCGGGTGGGGCTGATGGCTGAAGAACTTCGTCTGGAGCAGTGGTTTTCAAAGTGAGGTCCTGTGGCCTAGACTCTCAAGAACCATTTTTGGAAAACTTGAGCCGTACTGAACTGCAAACAGGAGGCAAGGGGTAAGGGCCCTGCTTCAAGCTGTTTTTGGCCATCTTCTCCCTGGTGTAAATGGGGTGGGGGTGGGGGGGTGATGGGGAGAAACCAACCCAGAAGCCGAAGCAGAGCAGCTGAGGATGCTCTTCTGACTTTGCACGGAGGCTCCAGGCAGGTCGGTCACTTTCCTGCAGATTTTTCCTGTGGAAGGAGGATACATTCCAGCGCAACAACAGAGCAGCTCCACGAGTAGCATCTGTTTCAGGAGCACATCTGAGGGCTCCATGGAGGCAGGATGGTGGAAGGCAGGTTCCCAGGAACAGTCTCACCAGCCCACAGAAAGAGAGGCCTCCTTGGGCCGACCCAGTGCAGGCTGGGTATCAGCCCCAACTTGTTGCTGTATACAACATGCACCACTGTACATGGCGGGCCTGCCCAGGAAACAGGAGCTTAACCAAACAAGAGCTTCATGCTCAGAACAAAAAGAGATAAAAAGGAGGATGCCAGGATTGGGGAAGAGGAGGAGGTGGATGACAAGGAAGATGAGCCCCAGAACAGGGTGGTTTAAGAGTACCCGTGATTTCTTCTAATCAGGCATGGTAAGATGCTGAAATGACTGTCATGAAGGAAGAAGTTTATTAAACTCACAGTTCTCTAGAAACCAGCCCCGCTACAGCGTGCAGGGGGGCCACACCCAGAAGCACTGGGGTGGGTCAGGAAGCAGAGGGAGCAAGGAGAAACGTGGGCAAGAGTCTTTATCATGTTCCCATGAGAAGGAACGGGAGATGCAGGGTGCGCAGGACTGGCTAGGCTGGGTCATTTCAGTGGGCTCTGGGGCACAGGCCGTCCCTAGTTGTCTAGGATCTGGCCCTGGTTGTTAGGGCAGGGGGATCGCACTGCGAGAGAGCCCCACAGCCGAGGTGCTAGGTGTGTGGGCTCTGGATTGGTTGGTTTGCATAGGAAGGCAGCCCAGCCCACTCTCTCTAGGACCTGGGAGGGGCAGTCCCTCCAGGATCAGAGCAGCAGAATATAGAAAATAAAAAACGTGAGGTTGTGGTATATTTATACAATGGAATACTGCTCAGCCATAAAAAAGAATTAAAATAACGCCATTTGCAGCAACATGGCTGGACCTGGAGATTTTCACTCTACGTGAAGCAAGCCAGAAAGAGAAAGAAAAATACCATATGATATCACTCATATGTGGAATCTAAATAAAGGACACTGATGAACTTATTTACAAAACAGAAACAGACTCACAGACAGAAAACAAACTTATGGTTACCAGGGGGGAACAGAAGAGGAGGGATAAATTAGGAGTTTGCAATTTACAGATACTAACTACTATATATAAAATAGATAAACAACAAATTTATATTGCATAGTACAGGGAACTATATTCAATATCTTGTAGTAACCTATAATGAAAAATAATATGAAAATGAATATATGTATGTACATGTATGACTGACTATTATGCTGTCCCCAGAAACTGATACAAAATTGTAAACTGACTATACATCAATTAAAAATAAAATTAAAAAAAAAAAGGAAAACAAAGATAACACAAGGATAACGAAGTAAGACCCAGAAAGCGTGCCTGCTTGATCGAGCCTACCATTTTGTTCGCAGCCGTCTGTGCCCGGCTGTCCAGCACAGCAGCGCCTACCTGCATGTGGCTACTGGGCACTTGAAATACGGCCAGCGTGACTCTGGAGCTGAATTTTACATTTTTATTTCATTTTAAGTAATAGAAATCTTAAAAACTGAAAGTGTAAAAACATCTTTTGTTAGATTTAGTAAGAGTGTAAAAAAACCTCATTAATTATTTTTATATTGATTCCATGTTGACATAATATTTTGGATACACTGGGTTAAATAAAATAAACTATTAAATTGAATTCCCCCTGTCTTTTTATATTTTTAATGTAATTTAAAATTATAGATGTGGCTTGGGTTCTGTTTTTATTGGATAGTGCTGGCCTATGTACTTAACAGTGATTGAAGTCAAACCCTGAAACCACAGCCGCGAAGTGGGCGCCCTGAGAGGTGGTGCTAACAGAGCACCCCCAGCGCAGGCCTTCCTCCTGTTGGAGGGCGACACTCTTCCTGTGGGGGGTTGGCATGTGCTCAGCAGGATCTGGGGGACAGTGGTGGGAGAGGTGCGAGATGTTGACATGGCTGAACAAAATTTACATTCAAGCAATTTCTTGAGAGAGAGAGAGATCCACCTTACTTTCTGCAGCCCAGCAATAGACAGGAGGCCCAGAAGCAATCTGCAACCTTTCCCGGCTGTCGCAGGTCAGGAGGGCTGCCAAAGCCCGCCTGAGACCCCCGGCTCGCCTTCCCTGCCCCCGACTGACCACTCCCTGGATGGCCTGGTCTGGCAGAGACAAGAAACAGCAAAGAAGGGCAAGTGGAGGGCCAGACCAAAGATGTCGAACGGTCTGGTGCCCACTGTGCTGAGCGCCTGCTCCCCCACCTGCTGTGTTCTTGTGTGGCTGCCAGCCCTGGGAAGTGTGTGTGACTCACAGGTATCCTCAAGGTTAGACGTTTGGGCCTTGTGGTTATAAATTAGTACAAAAGGTTTCTTGGCGCTGGGTCCAGGAGCCCTGGCCCTGTGTCAGCGGCCGGAAAGCTTCTCAGCTAATGGGGGTGGGGGTGAGGGGCCAGGGCTCCTGAGCCAAGGACAGAGGCTGCCACCAGGCTCACAAATGGGAACACTGACCAGTCTGGGCAGGGCAGGGGTGGGGGGCATGAATTGAAGGGTGACCTGGCAGAGCTCCAGAGGACAAGGTACCACAGCCAGGGACCACCTGGACACACACACTTTTGTCAAGGGGGCGAGGGGCACCGGCCTCAGGGCAAAACATCATCTGAAATCCTGAGGCACGTCTTCTGTGAGCCAGCGGTGGAACCCCTAAGTAGAGGGCTCTCTTAACATGGGAAAGAGAACTTTCTACATAGTCCAGAAGAGGGATTGTCTTGAAAAAGGGAACAACCTTCTCATTCCCACTGGTAGAAGCAATCTAATTTCTTCAGTCCAATATGTGATTCTTTTTGTGCCTAATACTTGCCAGGCGCTGGTGGAGAAGGCACCCGAGGTCCCTCCCCGCCCCCAGCGGCTTAGAGGCAGGTGAGGTCACTGTGTAATGAATTAATGCGAGTGCTGGGAAAGGGAAGGAGAGAGACGTTACCTCACTGAGAGGGCAGCCTCGGCAGAAGAGAAGGCTGCGGTGAGCAGTGGAAATGTTAGCAACCCCAGAGGAGGCTGAGGGGCAGGACAGAGGTTGAGGCTGAGGGGCAGGACAGAGGTTCTAGCTGAGGGATTTGCACAGCAGTTAATGTTATGTGTTCTAACAGTGTTGAAATAATAAAACTCACAAAGGCCCAGAGGCAAGAAAGGGCCTGGCGCCCTTGGGTTCAACACATTCAGCTCTGATGTGTGGGTTTATTAGTCACACTCATGCCAAATATGTTTTGGGCATGGTTGTACCATCCTGACCTGCCCCAGAGGTTACAAAGGCAACAATCTATGTAATAACTCTCATTCATTTATTCACATAGCATTTATGGGGTGTCTACAATGTGTCAGCTGCAGGGCTTCATCATTAGAAGGCGGCACATGGCCAGAGAGCCCAAGGGATGTCAGGATGGCAGACGCAGAACTGGCGAGAGGAGGGGGAGAGGAAGGACAGGGAACTGAGGAGAGGGTGTGCACGTCCGAGTTCGTGTCATCCTCCCTTGAGGGCGTAAGTGGAAAGGAAATGCCCCGCTGACACACAACCCTGAGAGCCTGAAGGAGGAGGAAGGTCATCGTCCCTGTCTCGTCCTTTCTCCTCACATTTCACCACTTGCCCGGTACTGGAAGTTCTGCCTCCACACTGTCTCGTGTCTTGACCCCTCTCCTCTCCATCGCCAGCTCAGGGTCCCATTAATACCTGCTTAGACTATATCCACAGCCTCCTCGTTAAAAACAGTGGAGCTTATCAAAACGTAAGAATCGGAAAAGACTGAAAAGTCTAACCTTGGCCCTGGGGCCAGGCTGGTTGGTGTGATCACTGACCAGTACCGGCCGGACTGACGGCCAGGGTGATGAGGTGAGGATGAGGTCCGCGGCCATGTAGTTGTATTGAGGTGCATGGGAGGAGCAGGGACAGGCGTCCACTCAGGAGGTAAAGTGCAGAGAGGAGCAAGGAGAGAGATTACCGGTCAGGGTACCGTTTGGTGTTACGGGAAAGTACAGCAACAGATGAATGAAGAAATCGTGGTTTTCCAAGCAATTTACAAGGGCAACAAAAACCATGCCTACGGGTAAGACTCCCAACAAATATGCAAAGATATTTATGGGTAAATTCCACTCAATTTCTCTGAGATTCAATACAATTCCAAGCAAATTGCCTACAGAATTTTCTCAGAACCTAGGAAGCAGCTTCTAAAATTCATGTGGGAAGAAAAGTTGCAGGAATCACCAAAGCTACATAGAAAATGAAACCTCTAATTTACTAGATAGTAAGCATTATTAAAAACTACAGTAATTAAAACAAAGATGGGATTAGGCAGTTAATGTTATGTGTTCTAACAGTGTTGAAATAATAAAACTAACAAAAATGGGAGAGAAAATGGAAAGTAAAACAAATGCAGTGTGTCTCTTGTGAAATAGCTGAGAATCAAAGGATATCGTGTATAGCAGCTCGAGCCTGAGCTTCTCTAGCACACAGAGGTAACACAAAGGAAGTTATATTGGCTAAAATTGGGTGTTGAAGAAGAGAAGGGTGGCAGGGCGAGGACACAAGTTAGTTGAAGTATTATTCATGATAGGGAACCAACATGCATTGTTTAAGAAGGAACTGAGTATTCATTATATAAAGACCTACATGCAAAGGGAACCACTAAAACAAAAAACAGAAGCCTTCCTAAACACAAAGAAGTTTACAACAACAACAAAAAGGAACCAAGAAAGCAGATCACATGATGAAACAAGCATGCACAAATGTGCACGCATGCACATTAACATTAAGGAAACATTAAGCATAAAGTAATATGAAAGAACTGAGATAAACATCTTTCTCATATCAAAGCATGTAATTGGCTTAAACGGTCTTTTGAAAGCAATACACACGCACTCAAAACAATGTGAATAATAAAGCTTTGCCTGGCTCCTTATTTGTCATGTTTACCTGCCAGATGTCAGCGAAAATGGTAGAGCAGACAGGGACCACTCCGTCCACAGGAACGTCAAAAAATAAAGCAAAGTTTTTAGAGTCAACTTTGTCAGCTCTGGAAAACAAAGGTTTACACCAGGCAAGTGAACCTAAAAAGGGTAGAAAAGCTTTGCAGTGTTTTTATTTGCCCTTGTCCCACCAGCCTCCGTGGCATATCAATGGTATGGAAGACAATGGTCCACGTTCCCAGGGTGGGACTCTGGTTCTAAAAGGAGCAAAATAAACCTTACTTGCAAAGAATTGTATTTGTCTACTCCAACCTGTCTGGGGGTTACCTGAAGGACTGATACAAGATGTTTTGTTTTCATTTTGTCTAACTTGGAACTTGCTTGGGGTAGAAAAGTGGAGGACATTCCTTGAAAACATTATAAGGCAAATCAGCCATCTGCAGCTCCTTGGACACAAAATTATGACTGAAGCATAAAGTGCAAAAGCCTGGGTGGAAAAACTGGGGAGAGAGAGAAATTAAGGAATTCAAAGGGGCCCTTCCATACTGGGGAATTCAGAAAGCCACATGAATGCCCAGGGCAGAACACATGCACAGAAAATACCTGAGCAGGGAGGGTGTAGCTCAGTGGTAGAGTAGCATGCCAAGCAAGCCTGAGGTCCTGGGTTCAGTCTCCAGTACCTCTGTTAAAAAAAACAAACAAATAAAAATAAATCTAGTTGCCTCGCCTGCCAAAAAAATTAAAATAAAATAAAAAAATACCTGAGAAGACCCTAAGCATTCACTTCTGGCTGATCTCTAGGCTGAGTCCAAGAGGAAGTAAAGGCTAAAGCAGGGTTGTAAGTAGCCTGGCTAAACTCTGAAGGAGTGCTCCAACACAAAGCAATTTGCAAAGTCTGAGAAATACTTGTGTTTTTAAAACTTTTTCTTTCTCGTCTGTTTTCTTACCTCCTCTTGGGGCAGGGGATGATGGAAGAAAATCTCTGTTAAAACACTGAACACAGATAGAAAAAAAAAAACAGACATCAGGGACCATACATGACAAAGAATACTGACTTTATAAACATACTTTAGAAAAGTTATTAAACAAAAGGCTACTGACTACAGCAAGCAAGAAAAACAAACCTGGAGGAGAGGGGAAAATCTAATTTCCAGAGTTACCACATTATAATATTCAAAATGTCCAGTTTTTAACAAAAAATGATGAAGCATGTAAAGGGACAAGAAAATATGGTTCATTCCTGGAAGAAATCAAGAGAAAGTACCCCTGAGGAGGCACAGACATTGAACTTACTTTAAAAAAGGCTTTAATTCAACTAGAAAAACGAGGACAAGAAGAGTAAACTAAATGCAAAGCTGGCGGGAGAGGGAAATGAAGATGGGAGTGGACTGGAGGTAAGTGAAATACAGACCAGAAGAATGATAGAGGGAATCAGTGATACCAAAAGTTCACTCTTTGAAAAGATCAACAAAACTAACAAACCTTTAGTTAGGCTGACAAAGCAAAAAAGGAAAAAAAAAAAAAAAAACCTAAACTAAAATTAGAAATGAAAATGAGACATTGCTACTGACCTTACAGAAATAAAAGGAATATAAAAAAATAGTAATTACATGCCACAAATTAGATAACCTAGATGAAATGAACAAATCCTTATCCACACACCATCTACCAAAACTGACCCAAGAAGAAACTTAAAATCTGAGCAAATCATAACAAGTAAAGAGATTGAATAGGTAAAAGAACCACCACCACCCCCCAAATTCCAGCGCTGTATTGTGTCATTGGTAAATGCCACCAACATCTGAAGAATTAATGTCAATCTTTCTGAAATTCTTCCAAAAAAGTGGGAGAGAACACTTTCAAACTCATTCTGTAAAGCCAGTATTAATCTGCTGTCAAAGCTAGACAAAGACACCTCAAGAAAATTACAGACCAATATTCCTTATGAATATAGATGCAAAAATTCCCAATAAAATATTAGTAAACCAAATGTAGTAGCATATTAAAAGGATATATATCATGACCAAATGGATTTATTCCAGGAATGCGAAGGTGGTTCAATATAAGAAAATCAATCAACATAATACACATAATACACAGACACAGAAAAAGCATTTGACAAAATCCAACACCCTTTTATGGTAAAAACACTCAGAACACTAAGCATAAAAGGGAACTTCCAAAATGTGATAAAAGACATTTATGAAAAAACCCACAGCTAACAAACACCACACTTAACGGTGAAAGAATGATAGCTTTCCCTTAAAGATCAGGAACAAAACTAAGGTGCCCACTCGCACCACTGCTACCCAACACTGTGCTGAAAGTTCCAACCAGTGTCATCAGGCAAGGTAAAGAGATAAAAGGCACCCCAACTGGAAAGGAAGAAGTAAAACTATATCTGTTCAAAGACGACATGATCCTATATGTAGAAAGTCTCAAGGAATGCACAAAAATAACACTAGAGCTAATAAATAAATTCAGCAAAATTACAGGATCCAAAATTAACATGCAAAATCAGTTGTATTTCTATATACCAGAAATTAACAATCTGTTAAAAAAATTAAGAAAAACCCCATTTATAACAGTATCCAAAAAGAATAAAATACCTAAGAATTAATTTAACCAAGGCAGTGAAACACTTGCATGCTGAAAACTATAAAACATTGCTGAACAAAATTAAAGAAGACCTCAATAAATGGAAATACAACCCATGTTTATGGACTGGAAAACTTAGTATTGTTAAGTCTGCAACACTACCCAAGGAAATATACAGGTTCAATGAAGTCGCTATAAAAATTCCATCAGCATTTTTGCACATTTGGAAAAGCCAATCCTCAAATTCATATGGAATCATAAAAGCCCCAAATAGTGAAAACAAGGGTATCAAGACCACTCAACAGGGAAAGCAGAATCTCTTCAATAAATGCAGCTGGGACCACTGGCTGTCACATGCAAAAGAATGAAGCTGCTCCCCAAACTCACATCTTATACAAAAATTAACTCAAAATATATCAATGATCTAAATATAAGAGCTCAAAATCTTATCAGAAAATAGGAGTTATTCTTCATGACCTTGGATCTTGCAATGAATTCAGGAGAAAATCTTTGTAAATCATATGAGTTATATGGGTCTCTTATCCAGAATATAAAAAGAACTCTTACAATTCAACATAAAAAGGGAAATGACTCAATTTAAAAATGAGTAAAGGACTTGAAAAAATATTTCCCCATAGAAGATAAACAAATAGCCAACAAGCATATGAAAAGATGCTCAATTTCATCAATCATTAGGGAAATGCAACTCAAAACATTAAGATGTCACTTCATAAACACTAAGATTGCCATTTTTTCTTTTTTTAAATGAGTGGGAGGTAATTAGATTTCTTCATTGATTTCTGCTTGGAGGGGGTACTGGGGATTGAACTCAGGACCTCTTTGGTGCTGAGCATGCGCTCTACCACTTGAGCTATATCCTTCCCCCAGTTTTGGGGTTTTTTTTTTAAAGGAAAATAGTAAGTGTCAGCGAGGATGTGGAGAAATTGGAACTCTTGTACATTGCTGGAGAGAAAGTAAAATGGTCACCCACTGTGGGAAACTGTTGCTTCCTCAAAAAGTTAAACATAGAGGTATATATGACCTAGCAATTCCACTCCTAGTTATTTACTCAAAAGCATTGAAAATAGGTGCATAAACAAACGTACACACATGTTGATAGTAGCATTATTCATAATAGCCTAAAGGTGGGAAGGACCTGAAATGAATGCATCAGCAAATGGATGGATAAACAAGTTGTGGTTTATACATATGAAATATTTTGCAGCAACAGAAAGGAACAAAGTACTGGTATACACTACAAAGTATATAAACCTTAAAAACAGTATGCTAAGTGAAAGAAGCCAGACACAAAGGTCACATATGGTTCCATCATGTAACATATCCAAAAGAGGTAAACCCACAGAGACAGAAAACAGACTGATGGTTGCCTGGGGCTGGACGGAGGAAGGAATTGTAACTGCTTAATGGTGACAGGGTTTCCTTTGGGGTGTTGAAATGTCTGGAACTAGACAGAGGTGGTGGTGGCACAACACTGAATTGTGAATGAAATACTACTGAACCGCTCACTTTAAAATGGTTAATTTCAGGTTATGTGAATGTCATCTCAATAAAAAAAAGTATACCTGTAAAATTCAAACAAAGAAAGAAGGGGTTCATGCCTTAATACCAGGTGGGGTAGAATCTAGATTTTTAAAATACTAATTTCAAGCCATGTGGTTTTTAAGGGTCTCTAAACTAGGCAATGTATATAACAAACCATCCAAATGTTCATTAGTAACAGCCACCTGACACTGTTAAACAGAACTTATAACTAAGGCTGAAAAACCGCTTAAACAAGCATTTGTTGGCCCAAGGTCCATCTAGAAAGCACACAGGACGGCAGCCTTCTAGGCTTAGTCCCAGACTGGGCACCATCTAGTTCCGGATAAGCCTCTTTAGCTCCCTGGGTCTTTGTTTCTTCACATATACAGTGAGAAGTTTGGCCAAGATCATCAGTAGGCCTCCTTTTTAGTTACAAAATGTCTATGCAATCTATTTCCCAAGACAGAATGGAAAAAGGCAAAGCCTTTGAGAAAACTGTTGTTCTTCATTTGTAAACACCAAATCAAACTTCACCAGCAGTGATGGGGGTTGGAAGGAACAGCCCTTTCTAAAGCAGCCAGGACAGAATGGTTTACAGATGAAAAATTAACCCCAAGTCAAGCCACATCTGGAAGAGAATCGGTGTCAAACGTCAACGGCTAGGTACAAATATTATTTGCATTTTTTGACAAACACCTGATGTGGTTTTGGTGTGAGCGAGCATTCTCCCTCCAAAATAGCTTCAGTGAAAAGCTTTGATAATTTGCTACATTCCTGGGAAGCATGTTGAAATCTGATTTTTTGATACACACACACACACACACACACACACAAACCGACCCCCCCAAACAAAACCCCAAAAGCAAAAAACACCTGGAAAGCATGGTGCATAACGAAATTCCAGTTAGTCACAAACCCCAGATACGAGTCCTACAGCAGTCATTGATGAACTACTGGTAGCTCACACAAACACAGTGACAGAACCAGCAGCTACCCAATCTGCTCCCTGATTTTCTTACACTTGAGCACAACTGCTAATTCTGTTTAAATATAAGCAGAAAAATGGCTTTTGGGAATCTTAAAACACAGTCTATTTTCTGCCACTCTCCACCCACAACAATCTGCCAGGCTGTGGGTTAAAGATGACAGCAACCACCTAAGGAAGCTTCACAGGGAAAACCAGTTTCTGACACTATAGGTCAGTCATTTTAAGCACAATCAAACTGTTTTAGATTTCAAATCTGTCTGTTTAATAAGTCCGAGAGAAAGGAAACTACGTTTAGTGGTCACCATATATTGGTTTAAAAAAACAATAAAAAAAGGGAATCTTGTGACTCTAAAGCACTAGCTGTTTGTTATTCATTCCCTTATTTATTCAACAAATATTTCAGCAAGTACCACGTGCCAGGCTCCGTGCTGAGTGCAGGAGATACAACAGAGAACAAGTCCCTGCCATCATGAGGCTCCTGTGGCAGATGAAGGGACTAGTCAACAGACAAATAATATTATTTAAAATATTTCCTTCATCTCACTCCCAGATCAGGGATTGGGACAGAGAACAGAGGAAGATGACCAAGGAGCACCTCTCTGAAGATGCTTGAAGCCTAAAAGATGAGAAGGACCTCACTAGTAGGCAAAGAGAGGAGGACTCAGGGCAGAAGGAATGTCCATGTACAAAAGCACTGAGGCAGGCAATCATCTGCTAAAGTCAGGACCACATCCATCAGCAGGCTCAAGTGTGGTGAGGTAGTAATTTGGATGAATTTGGAGAGGAAAGCAGAGCAAGACAAGGAAGACCTCACAGTCACAGAAGGATTTTGGATTTTAAATGCGGAGGGAAGTAGTGGGAGGGTTTTTAGGAGACAACTGAGATAATCCGATTTTTAAAGGATAACATTTGCTACCATGTGAATTGCTTGGAAATGGGCCCGAATGCAAGTGGGGACAAGCACAGGGGCAGTGCCGAGAGAACCTGAACTCAACACGCACTTTGGAGTTCAGGTCAAAAGACTCATCAGCGGACTGTAACGGGTTGGGGTGAGGAAAGGGAGGAGTCCAGATGACTCTCAGATGTCACATCTGAGATGGTGAAGACAGGTGGGTGGTGGTGAGATGGAGAGGTGGTGGTAACAGACTTGGGAGCATGCAGGCAAGACTGCACAAGGGAAGTCTGGGCATGTCTGTGAGACTTGCAAGTGTCGCTGTCAACAAAGCATTGGATATAGAATGGAATTCAGAGCAGAGTTCTGGGATAAAGAGAAACATTTTGAAGTCATCAGATAAAGACAGTATTCAAATCCATGGCAGGGAACAGGACAGAGAGAAAAAGAGGCCCTTGGGAAGAGGAGCCCCAAATGTTCTGTAAATGTTAGGCAAGGAAAATTCTCCTAAAACAGCCTCATAAGGACAGTAACTTTGTCCTAGTAGTCAAATACCACAGTGGTACACAATTGTAAAGCATGTACTGACAGGCATGGTCTAAACAACCGGAAAGCGTCGAGCACTGGCAGTGAATGAGCATTTGAAAAGTGGTGATTAGACCATCACCCGGGAAGGATTCTCTGAGCACTTCAGTGTTCTGGGGGTGCTCTGGGAACTTAAAGTGCTTGAAATGGAAGTGTAAGGTATATTTATGAACTGCTGTAGAGAATGTAAGCCGCCACAATTTTAATCAGTGATGAACTGTAAGACGAAATTATTTTTTAAAAGCATAAAATCTCAAAACCCTAAGGGAGCAAGGAACAGCATTTGTTATAAGGAACCCTTCATAATCAGCACTACTTCTAGTGGCCGTGGGGCATGCTTGGTGAGAGGCATTCTCTGATGCCCGTGGAGCTAATGGGACTAGGGAAATAATTTAACCCTGCTTATTTCACAGCTAAGGAAATAAGTTCTGAGTTTCCGTTAAAGTTACTGTCTGTAGTCACAACTGAAAAACAGGGAGGTCAGACTAGTCATTCCCAACCTTAGCTGCAATCAATAAACACCATCTGGTGAGCTAGCGAAAAACCAATAACCAATCAATCACACAAGCAAACAAATGAAAGAAATAAAAGATACTGGTATCTTGACTTACTTTTGCAGATCCTGATTCAACTGGCCTGGGATAAGATCCACATATCTATACTTTTAAAAGGTCTTCTGGGTGCTTCTCATGGCCAGGAGTACTGGACAGGACCTGAGTTCAGGCTTTCTGGCCCGTGTCCTCATTACTTTTTACCTCCTGCTAAACCCTTATCACCTGTATTTCCTTACCAACCAAAACCACTCACCCCTATCCACGTGCGCTCTACGTCTGCGTAGTTCTGAAGGTGATTAGAACACTCTGGATCCAAATCCTCTGCCCCAATTACTACCCAGTCTCTTCCTCTGCCCCTCCTCCCCCTACTTTCCCTGGCCACGTAGATACTGAGGGTTCTGGAGTTCACTTTTCCTCTTTCCAGTCTAATCTTTCTCCAGCTGATCTCATCCACTCCAGTTTCTACAAGACTTTCATGCTGATAATGGCCAGCCAGGCTTATCTCCAGGACTGTGGGATGACTTACTTCCAAAGTAGCAAAATGTTTGCATTAGAGTACCTTAAATTGTTTATCTATAAAAATACGTAGATCCATTGAGGTTAATCCAATGTACTGAGGTCTACTTGTGACAATGAGAAGAGCACCCGAGACGGTCATAGTAAGACGGGGGCTAAGTGTGCCCATGACCCCTAGTGGCCTTGGGACTCAGCAGAGAAAGCAGTGTTTTTCTTTACACTAATGTTTAAAGGTTTTCAACAATGATGAATGGAAAATGTCATTGCTCTAGAATGTGCTGTTCACCAAATCACTGGTTTGTATGTTGAAGGTGAAGTAATTTTCTTGTACTGCAGTCAATTTCTTTTGTGCTAGCAGTGGTAGGTAACTGCAGAATCCTAGGCTTTCCTGAGGATAACAGCTGTTCACTCTGAGGGAGGGTCAACGTTCAGAAATATTTTATCATCTTCTTGACCTGCAATGTTATTCCAATCAGTCAGCCAGTGAAGTAGGGGTTTTGTTCAAATATGCAATATTACAAGAGGTTTCATGAGAAAAACAAGACATCTTTAAGTAGACGCAGAACCCTTAATCTTGATATAAGACCTTATTTGGAGATAGCCCATGTCTGTACCAAGTAAACCACTGCTAAAGAAATTTGTGGCTCAGTGTTATCTTCCTCTTCCCTGTTAAAATTTCAGGCTGTGCAGCAGGTCATAGCTAAAAAGCTTAAGCCTGTATGTTTAAAATAAGAAATAATCCCCCTTCAGACAACAGAAAAAGAAAAAGGCTTGGTAGGAAGGCACATCGGGTCTGATTTGGTATTGATCCTTTTGAATGGTGCTGGTATGTTAACAGATTCTGACAATGGCAGGAAAGGTGATTTTCCTGGAATGTGAGGCAGCCGCGTGGGGAGGCAGAAGGGGAGGGGGAGATTTGATTCCTCTAGCATCAGAGCTGGCAGAGATGTCAGAGGTTATCTAATCCCACCCATTCGTCCTATGATACAAGTTCAGAGACACGAAGATAAAATCACCAGCCAAGTCAATGGTAAAGAAGGGCTTAAAACCCAGCTCACCAAATTTTCTGATACGCTACCGCACTGTTTTCTGTCTTGTTTTCCCCACTGATGTCTCCTCCAAAAATATATATAATTCTTGTGCCCTTTTAAGACTTTTATTCACTGACTTTGGTTAGAATCATTAGTTCTGCACAAGCTCAGCTCCATTACATGATATAACAAACTGTCAATAATCCATAGTCATGGATAACAGTAAAGACTTCAATAAAAAGGCAGCTCTAGACTAACTGTACGCTCGGCCTTAGCTCCCACATCATTTACTTCCTCGGTGAGAAACCAATGACACATGAGCCACATGTACACCTGCACCAAGCTTGTCAGGGTGGCCTCCTTCCTCGAGCTTTCGGAACTTGCTCATCTTACAGACGGAGAAACCAAGGTCCAGAAGGGGGCAAACAGCCAGATCCTGGCCCCGACCCAGCTCCCACTGCTTTGTGCTGGTTGAGAGCTTCAGCACTTACTGGCTAGAAGCCACAGATGAATCGAATGTACTCATTCTGGGAAGCAAAAAACAAACCTTAATTGCCCCGTGGTGTAAGAGTGAAGGAGGTTGTTTTCTAAATGAAATTTAAACCTCTGCTACACAGATGCCGCCAATAAGTGGACTGAGCAGCACAGCGAGCACTTCTTTGAAGAACACTTCTCTCACGTTAAAGCTGAGGCAGTGGTTAGAAGTGTGGTGACTACCTGAGTTTAATTCCTGGCTCAGTAACTTACCCGCTACGTGACATAAGCAAGTTACCTAACTTCCCTAAACTCCATTTTCCTGATCTGTAAAAGGGGAAAGGAATAGCACCTTACACAACTGTTAAGACTAAATGCAAAAGTCACTGAGAGAGACCTCGACATGCTCCATGACATCAGCTGTTACATTGTAGTTAATGATGAAAAGCATCTCATTTTATAGAACATAAGATTCAGAATTACTTGAGATACCCTTAACCTTTTGAAATTGGTATAACAGTTTGCCAAGTTAGTTAAGGAGCAACAAAGCATTTTAGTCAAAGTGGATTACCAATCAGTAAAATCTGTTCAAAATATATTATTTCACTCAAATACAGCAGTATATATACTAGGGAGAAGTTTCTGAAATGTTACTCTTCCTTACTACCCTCCCCCTGCCTCCCAAGAAAACTTTGGCAATAAAAAAAAGTAGGTAAAACACTAAGCATAATTGCAAATACCCTATTCAACATCTAAAAAAAAACCCCAATAGAAAGTGTGTGCTTGTGCTTATGTATTTTTAAAATGTGCCCTCCAGATATTTTAATTTTACCCTTGGTCTTTTGCAAAAGAAAGATATGTAACACATCCTCAAATATACTAAAGTTATATCATAATAATTAATCATAATGATGATCTTGAATTACCAGGAAAGGACGGGTACTTTCATTAGGAAGGCAGAAAAATACAATTTGTAAGTATTTTTATCTATGCTCAATTATAAGATATTCCAGCACATCAGAATTACCCCTCTGTTTAAAAAACAAAGAAACAAACCTAATATCCACTCCATCAAAAAACACATTCCAAGGACTCTGTAAGCTTACTAAACTATAAGTACCAACATTAGTTTCCTCAGGAAACCAAGAAATGGTAGCATTGCCCAGTGGAGAGCCTGTACAAAAAATACATTCTTCTTCAATTTAGTAACATAAAAACAAGTATCTGTCACTTAAGGTTTTGAAAAGCACTGGAAAAACGTGTGTGCAAGTAACTGAAATGCAATCTGTGAAACAGTTACAACCACCAAAATAGGGAAGGCTTCTTTTTCTATTTTACTTAAAAAACAAAAACAAAAACAAAAACAAAAACAAAAACAAACCCCCCCCCCAACAGTCCCAAACCAAAAAACAAATCTGGTCATTAGTTTTTGATAAATTCTAGATTTGCCACATCTTCAGAAACTGTACAAATGGATAGTTCTTTGTTTTACTTAAATTATTTATAGCATGTCTATCACCTAAGGCAAACTGACTTCATGCTTTACTTCGGTAAAATGGAAAAAAAGTTTTCTCTGAAATTGACACTAAAGTTGTTTTAAGCTCTTAATAGCAAGGAGATACATCCAACTAAAGGCAGAAGGAACACAGTCATAATACACATCAAATCAAAATTATTTTCTTTATATCAGCAATGAGTAACTCCAGAGGTAGAATGGCAGAAACGAGCATGGATCCTGTCAGGTCACAACCAATGAAGAAATTAAATTTATTTTTTCCTATGGTTTTGACCATAAATCGCTTTATACATTTAGGATCTGAATAAAAACCACTCTCAGCAGAAACCGTGGCCCATTAATTCAACTGACATATCAATTTACAACTTTCAGGACTGCAGGTATAAAAAATGTAAAGTATAAAATTATGAAGTTTGAAATGCTTTTAATCATATTCATTAAAAATATTTACCATTTCCCAGCACTTACTTGACAACCCCCCCCGCAATATAATTCTACTCTAAACTTTTATTTATAAAATGAGGCTCATTTATGAGATTTCAATGAATGTTATACTGCAAATTACTTACATTCCATAAAATATTTTAAGGACTTTTCGTATCAAAGGTAGTTTATATTGGATTATCTGAAACCCAACAGTGCCCACAGATGAGCTTCTTATAATCCTTTTCATTAATGCCTGGACAGCACTGTGAAAATGAAAAGTGCCGTTAAGTGCTGTCATCTCCCTTCAGTTTTCTCTTACGCTGTGTGCACACTGTGAAATAAACACATATGCAGCATGTCCATGTTTTGATATGTATTTTTATTTCCCTGCAGTTTTCACTTATCAAGAACAAGTAACAGGGAAAGTTGTCTGAACTAGTGCATAAACAAACATTCTGAAACACCACTACACGTATCTAATTTACAAGAACCGTATAAAAAAAAGTCACTAAAACACTACACTGTGAAGGTGTCCAACGCTTACAGTCAGACTTTTTCCAACCCGTTACTTGCCTTGTAGCCACAGGAAAATGCTCCAAAATGGAAAAGACAATCTTGCCACAACCCTCCCCCCCTCCCAACACCTGGGATGGCTCGATATCTAGACTTCCAATAATTATTGCAATGATATAATGCAATACATACCTGGTAAAATATCCTTTATGTGGTGTGTTACAGTTTTAAAGCCAGTTAAAATACGCAGTCTTCAGATAAAATGTAATCCTTGAAAAATTTTCTTATCTGCACAGTTTAAATGTGCCAGATGCATAATTTTTCCTAGTCCTTTTTTTTTCTGTGTAATTGTTTTTTATAAACTGGTATTATAAATAGAAATATACATTCAAAATATATGGAAAAGTGAATTACTACATTAAATTTGCATGTATCGATCCATCCCTTTCCCCTGCACAGTAATAGAAAATACTATTTTGCCTTGAACTTCATATTTGACAGTGAAATGCCACTAAAGTATTTACCAAAAAGTCCATCTAGTCAAATTGTGAAACAAAATGAACCAAGTGAAAACTTTACAGTTCCTTTAGAAAAAAATTACAAGAATTTCATTTCCTAGCTATGAATCTTTAACTTTTTAGACACAAAGTTGGATTTATTTTTACAAGATACAAAATGTAAACATGGCAAAATAAATAGTTAAAACAAGTGATGCAGGATCCCATTTCATGCTCATGATCCCATTAAAGAATTATTTTTTAAAATCCATTCAGTTGCAAATTCAAGTGCAAAAGCATGATGATGAATATCTACTTATTCAAGTAACAGAAATAATATTGATGATACAAATAAACTATTTTACAAGGTAGTGATTTCCCCAATTTTACAAAATATACACCATATATCGATTTAACATCCGATATACTGTAGTCCATTTAGGTCCATTGTTACGCTCTGTGATCCACAGAGTGTCGCCTTTTGCATTCAGCTGGAATATGAATGACTGCACACCATCAGCACAGGTCAAAGCCACATGTTTTAGGTTATGTCACTTCCATAGCTACTGTTGTCTCTGCTATTCCATTTAAACCCAATCTTTCTGGTTCATGGTTCTCTCTATAATAAGGCAAAGAGTAAAATAAACATTAATACTCTCTAGAACGTGGAGTTTATCACTTAGTATTTACAGATGCATTTTTACATAATTACAACTAAACATGAACTTTTCAAGAACATCTCCCATTTGTATAATTTCTATACAGGAATAAGGAAAAGTTTTCTTCAGCTAAGAAATCCTATTAATTTCTAAGTACTTGATTATAACTACTTAGGGAAGACAGCAACTTAACATAATATTTCAGTAGAAGCCAATGATGAATTACTTATGAAATATAGTAACATAGCACAATCCAAGTTTTTTACAATACACATAGCATGTGAGACTCAAAAAGAATGATCATCAGGAGCACAATATTACTTAAATTACTTTCCACTACAGTTCAGTCTTACAGGTTTAAGGTCATGTAGTTATTAATCCACGCAAATCAATTTTTTTCTCATTCACTGTTCTTGTGCATTAGTGTCATAGAAAGAAAAAAACATACTCTGAAAATACATTATCATAGATTTAGTTAATCCCAGAATATTCTCCATTTTAAAATATATGTAGAATAATCTACTTTCCCTTTGTGTATAATGTTGAAGAAAACACAAATTTTGATTTGAAAACTAAAGCTCTGGAAACTAATACCCACTCTAACCTTCCAGACTGTCTAAACTACAAAGAAGTAATGTAGAATAATTGAAGCTTCTAAAATAGACTGATGTATCATTTTCTGTTTGATGGTTCCCAAGTTGATGTGGTTTTTTTCTTTGTGGTTTTTTTTTTTTTTTTAACAATTCTGGTTGGCATTTAAATATCCTACTAGTGGCCTCAAATGGTCTAAGTCACAGAGCTTGAGACTAAGCAGACATTCACAGTATCTGTTGAAAAGTAAATCAATCAATTGACAAGACATCTACTGCTTGAGCAGTTAAAAAAGAATGTCTTTTTCCTCCCACAGAACAGCCAGCAGAAAGGGACAGAATGATATTTGAAACACACACACACACACACCTTGCTATGCTGCTGATGGCACTGCTAGGAGTAACCTTTGGCACTCTGTCCATACTGGCAGCAACTGTGGCAAGTTTTAAGGCTGTTGGCGATGGTGCTGAAGTCCGTGTATTGATATGCACGTTGACCGGAGAAACAACACTGACGTTATTGAGGTGCACTGCATTTGTCAGGCAGGAATTGTTCATGGGAAGTGTTTGAGGACTGCTTGTGCACAATGCTGGGATTAAGTGGTTTGTAGTGGTGTGGCCAACTGTCCTTACAAGCTGTACAGCTGAAATCCCTGGGCTGGATGATAAAGCCATGTTGGTGGAGTATAATGTTTTAGAGGTTCCTGAAGGGGGAAAAATCATTCAATTCACATTATGAGACATTAATTAAACTCTTCAACAAAAAAATTAGGAGTTTAAAATAAAAAGAAATGCAAACATTTGTAATCTAGCTAAATACCAAATTAACCTTCCACATGATGGCCTCTCCAAAGAGAGCTTCTGATCAGTAAGTACAACCTATTCACCTGTGAAAACCCCAAAGACAGTCTCTTCTACTGGCCCCCATAAAAGGGTTTTGCAAAGTATCCTGTTACAGCCTCCCATATTTGGAACATGCCTACTAGGACAGAGAGGTCCTCTCTGGAGGCGAGGGCAGGTGGAGACGACCAATGGGCTTCCATTAGAATTTACCCAATGCATGAACATCAGCAAGGAAGAGCAATCGTGACCATGGGACATGTAAAAGCAAGTGGAAAATGCTAGGGTCTGATAGGAACAGCAAGTCTTTGAGTAAGCAGGGTAGTGAGAAGCAGAAAGAGGAGTCGTCAGAGGAAGCAAGAGGAAGAGTCAAGAGAAAATACTGAATTTCAAGAGAAGTCAGAGAAAGCAAGCCTGTGAGTATGTAAACTGGGAAAGTTAAACCCAATTTCAAACTTATTGATAGACCATCCTGGGTTATACTTTACCTTTTTATAAACATACAGATGATTCAATGATGATGGTTTGCGATTAGCTCGATGTGTGTTTCTTAAGATGTGAGGCAACTGGCAGTATGTGGATAAAGCTAAGCAGGGTGGAGAGTTACCCGGGCAGGTAACCCATGGGTGTGGGAGGAAACAGGGAGCAGGCTCTATGTGAGTTCCAGAAACATCCAGCTGTTCCACCACACATATCCACAGAAAATATAAAGAGTCCTAACCGATTTCTTGTTCAACATTTTCCCCTTGGATTTGAAAAACAAAACCTATACCTCAAATCACTGAGTTACAACTTTGAGCTACTAAGTGTCACATGAACAACAGGCTTACCTGAAGGCTGGACGACACCATTTATGTTGTTGTGGCCAGTGTTCTGCTCCTTGGCTACCTCACTGCGACTTGGAACAGGTGCACTGACCACTGCAGATGCAGCAAAATGGGCGCTGGCTGAGTCGAGTGTTTTAGACATACAGTCAGAGGTGCTTGAGCCCTAGAAATAAACAAAATTAAACCCTCAACTTTTTAGATGTGATTTCACAAACACATTGAGAAATGAGCAAACCCAAAAGGCTGTTGTCTTTTTCATCTTGAACAGTTATGTAAGTGTTCAGATTAAGAGATCTAGGACTCCAAAGACGATTTTTGTCATATGAAACAGGGAAGTGACTAAAAACCGGGAAGCAATTATTTCTGAGAAAGAATGATGGGATTAAACAACCTAAACCTTTCATGCTCTATTCATTTTCCCAATAAGTGTTAACAAACACCTTTATAAAAACTGACAACCTAGACACTATGGGCAAAATGAAATCACAGATGAACGACAGCCATTTTTGTCCCAACGTAAAAATGTGTCTTGGCCTAACCCTGCAGCAGGCTGGAATACCTGAGATTCAGAAAAGGCAAACAAAGGCACGTTTAATGGTCAAGTTCCTCTTGATTCTGTATAAAACCGGTTAGCTGTTATTGACAGTCAATAATAGCCCCTGAATGTGCGCCAGCCCCAAAGTCAACTGGATGGGTGAGGGGTCCAAGGGTCGCTGAGATTTTCGTATTGCTAGACTCAGGATCTCCAGGGTCAGTATACTGACCCTTCGAGAATGAGCTGAATTACCATGGGCAGATACTGGCTTGAGAGCTCACAGAATCCAACAAAGACTGAATCGATCTCAGTTATTACTTTAGAATTACGGATGGAGCAACAAAACTTAAGACATAAAACACTAGGTTTATTTTTTTCAGATGGCTCAAATTTGAAACATACTTCTTAATTCCAGTTTTGTTTTTAATGGCTTAAACAAAAGAAATTTATTCTCAAACAGTTCTGGAGGCCAGACGTCCCAAATGAGTCTTAAAGGCTCATTTCAAGGTGTTGTCAGGGCTTCTTTCTTCTGGCAATTACCGTTTTATTAGGTATTTTCATTCTTATCCCTAGTGCCAATCATTCAGTGGTACCTGTGGAAAACTTCACCTAGTGGCAATTTTCTCTTCAGGGAAATGTGATTCAAACAGGCAAGGGGCTATTTTGTCTGAATTTACTGCACAAGTCAAGACAGTTACCTCTCAGCTCGTGGGGCACATGCATGTGGCACTTAAACACAGTTTAGGAAGGAGTCTGGATAGTTATATCCTTGGAAAAAATATTTTGGTGGGGAGAGTGGGGGTGGCAGATGGTGGTTCTAAGAGTATATAATTACTTCTATGAATCCTTAATAACCCTTCCCCCAAGTATGTAGTTATTTCTCTCCTAAATTCAAAATACCTTACTTGGCTCTTGTTCTCCTCTCATAAAATATAAACTAGTGACTTAAAATTATGTAAATTAACTGAAAAGACACTTAAGTTCGATCTCCAAAATCAAGAATGGCAATATCAAGGTTCTCTTCTGTGACCTGACTAAAACTGAACAAAACTAATTAAGAAAGAAAGGAGGAGACGTGCCCACGGTTAAGACAGGCTTACCTGTGCTCTTGGCTGCGTCTGCTGCGAGGAATGCTGGGACTGCTGCTTCTGCTGAAGCTGAGCAAGCTGCTGCCTCTGCATCTGAACTAACTGCTGTTGATGAGTCTGAAACTGCTCTTCCGTGATGCCTCCTGTCACTGGTAAAGGACATTATTTTCAGAAATGAGTATGTTGCAAAGTACTTTTAACAAGTAGAATACAATATAAAATTATTCCACAATTACGATGAAAAGCAATTCCAAATCACAACATACATCAGCAGCAAAGAACCGAAGAAAGATGACAAATCTTTCGGCCAAAGTGGCTTATGCTTATAGCCACGACCTTCTAATATCACATGATAAAAAAAGTTCCTGTATGTAGTTTTTACTGTGTGACATAGTTCTAACAGGAGGATTCTACCATTTACTCAAACTTAGTATCTTTGAGATCATGTAATTCTCTACACTAAAGTAAACTATATAATGAGAAAACCTGTGATTTATTAATGCAAATAATAATGATGACTAAGTTATAGCCTTAATAAGAAAGCAGGACCACCTGCAAGACTAAATGATGTTTACTGCTGGTTTTCATCTATGACACAGGAGTGAAAATAATTTTTTTTCCTATTATAAATAAGAGTAGAGGACAAAAATGGTCATAACCATAAACCACAGTTTAAGCCAACAGATTTGATGCCTAAAATAAGTCCTATCTATAAAAACATGGGCTAGAAATCAGAGTAGTTTTTAGAAAATTAAAAATACATCCTGAGATGTAATCAATTATGCTGTTACCAACTGTGTTAAAAGTAAATGTCAAATAAAATCACGACATCTAAAACTTTTGTTTAAAAGGTTAGTTAAGAAAAAGTCATGAGACACTTTTTCTCATGAAATGAGATGTAAATGAACTTTCATTCACTGACATTTAAGTAGATCACCGATAAACTGATTTAGACCTATCTCTATAGAAGTCAGTTTATTATCAGAGTCACAAAACATTAAATCACATCAGAATATATATACTACTTGAGTAATTTTACTCTACTTTTCTTTATTGCTTTTTTCCCTGTCTCCTAATGATTTCACTCAATCAACAAGTATTTACTATCTATTATGATGAAAAGCACTGCATTAAGAGTTAAGAGTGAATACAGGGGTAAAATAAAGAAGAGTGTCGCTGCTATAAAGTCCTACAGTGTGGCTGGGAAGAAAAGATACATGTTAAGAAATACCAGCTAATATGAGTCAACTTTTAAATATAATTGAGCAATCTAACCAATATTTCCTAAAGGAGTCTAGACAGAAGACTACACCCTCAACCAAGGTTACTTAACCAACCCCTGCCAAGTTTTCCGTTTAGCAGGATCACAAAATAGAAATTTAAAAAAAATTTTTTGATGGTAAATTAGGCATACAAGAAGTTATGCACAATATAGCTCATTTTGTACGTAAAAGGAGTTAGGTCCCAGGGATGGATAGAGTTTCAGATATGGCATCATTTCTGTTCTGCAATGTTATCATTAAAATTAGTACTGGACTATCTTGGAAAAATAGTTCTTAGATAGACAGCAGTTTTATTTTTAGAAGATTAAAAAACCTGGGCCTATGACAGTGCTTACTCTACAATTTTAATATTACCTGTATTTCTGAAGTACACATTAGTTATGTTACTGAATTACAAACAAAATCAAATGTCTTTCTCTGCACATGTTACATTCACTGCAAGTGTTCTATTTGTAAATGAAAAAAATTTAATTCTAAATTTAAAATCTTCAAAATCAAATGAAAATGTGAAGTATTCATGAATTTCCAGCTGTCTGAAAACCTTGGGAAAGAGATGAAAAAGTTTATTAGATACAAAGGCAGGAAGGAAAAGTCTTAAGTTAAACCCAAATAAATCTGTTCAAGCCCTATGTGTAAAAACAGTGTACCAATTCAGAAGAAATGAACTTGGAATCTGGTGTTAGTATGATCTACTCTCTCAAATCCCGCGTTACGTTTGTCCAGAGCTAAGGTTTATGTTGCAATGAAAAGGTGAGAATTATAGTGGTTAATTTTAAGTGAGGAATAAACCAAATGAAGAAAATATACTTTCAAGCAGCTGTTTCAAAACTGATAAAGAAATGAGAATGAGAATCTTTTCTTTCCCCAAAATCTTTAAGTCATACAACCATAAAAATCTTTTATAAGAATAAAGTATACACATAAATTACTAGAAAGAACAGATCACTTTTTTAATAAAAAATTACTTTTGCTTAGTAGTCCATGGCTGACAAAGTGTTGCCAACTGGAGCTGTTCTACTTGCCTTTAAGAACAGATGATCATTTATCAAAATATTAAAAGGGGATACTAATAAAATTTCCTTTGGGGGGATGTCTTACTGCCCTGTCTTGTTGAAACCATTAGTTTGTTCAGGAACCCTATCCTTTTCGCCATTAGAAAACTCCTAAAAATAAACTCAGAAAATCCCAACCAAGATTCAATTGAAATTATTCACATTAATGGTCAAGTTTTGCCCAACCTTTCAAAACTTAGGCTTACTCTGATACCAAAATTCTCATACCTGATCCTGCTACTAGTTGAAAACCACTGATGTAAGCTTAATTTAATTCCAAAATACAGATATGCTTAAAATATGACATTTTTTTTTCCTTTTACCCCTCACCTCAAGCTGCGGCATGTTAGAGTCATTCTTGACATCTAGTTCTTTTTTTACTATGAGGTGTTTTGTGCTTGAAAAAATCTTATGTTTCCTGTTCAGAATTTTCTAGAGCATTGTTTAGTATTATTTTAACTCAAGTGGTAAGAAATGTATAGTTTTAATGACACACACGCAGTACTGAATTACCATCCTCAGGGTCGACTTTACTGGTAGATGGAGGATGATAAAGTGGTTGAAAGCACCTCCTCCACTAATTATTTTTCCCTTCATAAATCACTGAAACACATTCATAAGAAATTTATTTCTTACATTGACTTTGAGTCACCAAGAGGAAAGCATTGAAATATGTCAGGAAAAGGTACTGTTACAGAATGATGAAATGTCTTTAGGAACAAGACACAGGACAGGGGCCCAGCTTTGGGTGTGTGGCAGCGGCATAAAGAGGAAGTGGGAAGGTATGAAAAGAGAAACCTTATCTGTTTCTCCTGCACAGGGCCAAGCCAAGTTCTTTCCACTAGTTGCTCTTAAAAAGTTCTAACTTGCAAGTAAAATTCATTCTGGTCACAAATCTACCATATACCACACCTCCAAGTCCTGTCAGTTTAGAAGTAACTACAATCTGTTTTGTGAAGGTGGCATTATTTCTCTATTCCAGATAGATAGGAAGTGTTCCTTTCCCTAAGCACAAAGTTTTCAAGTTTTTTCCTGGGTAACACATTCTAGTAGGCCTAATACAGAATTTTCCCTTTTACATATGCCAATGTGTCATTCTGCACATTAGTAACATATGTGCATTTCTAAATATTTTGTGTATATAACTGACAGTCTGTTTTTCACTAAAGCCCCTAATCTTTCTGGCCATCCTTATATCCAGCTCTTTACCTATCTTGGGTTTATCAGCCTGCTTTATTCTTCATATGAATCCATGCACCTTTTCTTAAAATACCTGTCACCATCCTTAGAATGTTGATTCTATCTTCAAAGATCCTAGGAATCCCTCATGTCATCCTTTACCTTTCAAGTACATGGTTCTTATAAGAAGGTCTGCTCGGTTGACCCCTTATCACTCTTCTCCTCATAATCTGACAGCGATCCATCAAAAACATACTCTAGGTATCTCCATTAGATTTTACACTGGTGTACTGATTCTGAAGCCCTAGATCACTGTTTCTTAAACCTGGGCCCACAGAGAATGTATTCTTGTGTGTGAAATCTTTACAAGTTATTTGTTAACCTTGTCTTGTTGTTTCACTGACAAACTAATACAAAGAAAAATCTAATAGAAATACATTCTGGATTTTCTGGATGACCACATCATAAGAGAACACAAACATATGATTTTTGTGCTTATACTTGCTGCCTTTAAAAAATAATCTTGTAAAGTTTAATGTAGTATTTCTCAAGGTGGGCTAAGATGATGTATTCTTGAGAAGCAATGACTTTTTAAAAACACTAGCCTAGAGCAAGTTTTTGTAGCTTAATGAAGAAAATCTAATGTGGTAGTAGAGATTACCGAAAAGTCAAAATGAATATATTATTCAGCACTTCTTTATCTACCAGGTAGGTTTTTGTTACAAAAGTTTTAATATATATTTTGTTGAAGAAATACTGACTATATGCATTTTTGCTTGTTTTAAAAGACAGCTCTAGGGCTACATGGAGGGGAGAAGGAGATCCTATTTTAAACCTTCCAGGTCATGGCAAGGAATCAGGTAAAAGTTTACATAAATCCACTGGGGCTACTCTGAGGACAATCTTCCAACTTTTGAAAGTTGGCATTACCTGTCCAGGACTATACACATCCTATAATGCAATTAATGAATAAACTACAGAACTGTGAGGTAATGAGGGTGAAGATGGGAGGTGAGGTGGGGGTGAGAGGGATGAGGAATGAGGAACAAATGAGATGTGAAGATAAAGAAAACAGACTAAAGATCCATTTAAATTTGACATCCAAGCTCAACAGTTACAACTGAAATTTCAGTATTATTTCCTTTAGCAGTCAAACTAAAATCTTACAATTCATGAAGCCTGAACCCATTTCTCAGCTTTGAAAGTGACACTAACTGAAAAAATAAATCCTTGTGAGTACCTCAGCTAGTTGTTATAAAGTAGTTTTACCTATCTTAAAACTTTTATGCTTGAAACACTTTATGTCAATTTAAGAAAGAACCGGAAAAGAAACTGGAAAAATTAAAAACCAGGAATTTCTCTCGGAAAATTGTCCAAAATGGTGTGATTTTACAAACTGATAATATTAAGATATTTGAAGCTAGTCAAAAGCTTCAGCAAAAGCTGGTAGTATCTATTCAGTACACTAAGACAAATGAGAGAAGAAAGAAACATGTTAGCTTGCAACCATGCATTAGTGTAAACCAAGATTAAATATAAATTAATCCTGCCCTTCAAGTCTGAACAAGCAAAGCTACTTTTAGATGTGAAGCTTTTTTTTTTTTGAGGCCTGGATTTAGGAGCAGCATCTCAGGAGAGTAAAAAATACTGCAATTTCAACTGGCTGAAAACTTCATCATCTATTTACATAAAGAATGTAATATTTGCCATATATAAGCCATGTATAAGCTCCTTGATGATAAGGATTACTGTCTCATAAAAGTCCGCAACTTTTAAAAACACTTAACATAGTGCTTTGCATGTATTACGTCCTATATAATTATGTATGAAATTAATTTTCCTTGGTTATCTACTTGCCATGTTCAGCACATCTATCTTTCCTTTCCACTGCTTCTATTCTTTGGGAATAGGTTTTCAATGAAGAAAACATACTTTTATTTAATAGTTAACAAGATGTGTCTCTCTGCTTTAAAATGAAGTCTTCAGTTTTAGTTTTTACTAATACCTAGGACATACATACACTTCAATTTGTTTTTCCTTTAAGTCCATTCAAGTATGATACTGAAAATAATAATTTGAAAATATTCAGGACACAGCAATTATGACTTGAAGAACGTTAAGTGGGTTATTAACAACCTAAAAGAAAATTCTTTGCCATCGATCCTCAATTTAAGTTTTTTTTAAAGAACTAAGAAACTTGTGATATAAGTAAGTATTACTGTCAAGCATATCAGGTTTCTAAATAGCTCAAACCCCTTATTTGCTGGGATTTCCCAGCTGTGAAACAGAAAATTCAGTACTTATATTTTGTCTAGCTCAGTGACACTCTCTGCCAGGTAAAAATACGGTCCTATATCAGTCCTGTTACTCTTAAAGATACGCATGCTCTCCTGACCAAGTCTACTAAGAATAAGCAGAAGGAAAAAGAGTTCAAGACACACGGATTAAAATAAACCAAACATCTGAGGATTCAATCCCTTTCTATGTGATCATCAAATATAAGAATAAAACTTTCTAAAAATCCCTACATCCTTCTCTTTAGGTAGTAAAGGAGTTTCTATCAGTATTTGCTGAACTATAACTGAATCCATTTAAAAATTATCCAGAACTGAGAAACTATATAATGAGTATAAATGATACAGATGGGTAGTTAAAACTGCCCCAGCTTTTTGTTTGTTTACAAAAATGCTGTTAAAAGACTTGTTTCATTATGTATTTATACACTAAGCCTAATATTTTGAAACAAAAGAAATTTGTTAAAAAACCCCAAAAAACCGAAACACCTTGGGGCCTCAATAACTAGAGGGTCAGTTAGCAGAGAAAAAACAAAACAAAAAACAAACAAACAAAAAAAAACTTCAAACAAAATACTCCAGTAACAAATAATTAAATATATATTTGAAAGACTTGATTCCAAAACATTGATTTTAATGTACCTTAGTTGTTGCTTAAGCCTTAAAATGTTTCAAGGGTGAAAGAAATGGTATGATACTAAGTTGAGACATAACACCATTATATAACGTAAGACAGGAAAAACTACACAGACCAAAAACACTGCACTATTTTTTTCTGATGGCAAGGGAAAGGCAAAAATAAGTCTATGATGTTAGCATCTCATATTTGTGATTTAAGTTCCCTGAAAAGCGCATGCATGCCTAAAATAATTCTTTAAATGCCTATTCTAGGCTGACGTATGGTAGTGTCCTAAAACTCTGGAGCTGATTTATGGACTTATTTACATTACATTCTGAATCAATACAAATAGTTTTGATGATACAATAACATGAGCAACATATATATATTTTCTGGAAAAGAGTCAAGTCAAATAGATCTGGAGTGTATCAGGAATGTATAGTAGAAAGCTGCAACTATCTGGCCGTGTTCAAGTAGAGAAGGAACATATTAAAATTACTTTTTGGTTAGGACATTCATTAGCAGAGAAAAAAATCTATGGTCAAATCTAATTATAAATGCCTATATATGATAAGTTTTTAAACTCCCTTTTTGGCAAAAATTATTGTGAGTAATTTTTGGTAACAGAATTCCAGTTAAGTTAAATAATTTGAACAATGTCTTAGAGTTGGCTGAAATAAAGATTTGACCTAATATCAACTTCTTACCGACTATTTTTAGTTTTCTAAAATCCTGCCACCTCAACTCATATTAGGTATTCATCCATTTCAGCTTCAAAAGCTCATTATACTCATAGACTCATGAACTTTATATAATGGGATGCCATTTTCCTTACCTAAATTCGTTTAGAAGAAAATTAACCAACTAATTTGGAGAAATGACATGCCAAACTTCCAATTATTCAAATAAATCCACTTTTCCATTATAACCTTTAAATAGATAAATGTCTAAGTCAAGTCTGAAAATAAACAGTTCAGTAACTAAAAAAGACTGAATACTAATGAGACTAAATTTCAAGCTAAGATGATTTGAAATCACTTTGAGAAGTTTAACATAGTAATTTTGCATACTAAAAATGCACCATCCAAGAAATAAATGTGTTTTACAGAAAGAGCATCAACAGTATAAGTCAAGTCACATCCAGCTTTTGTCTCTGGACACCATGAAATTATTTGCAATGTATACATTATAAAGATATTTATAACGTATACATACTTGTATACATATGATAAAAAGAAGACTACATAAGAAAACAAATCAAAATTATGTTTTAGATTCTCTAGTTATTATGCATTATTACAATGTCTATATCATAAAAATATTAAATTAATAAGTATAATACCTCCTAAAATGAATAAACTTTCCAATCTTAATTAGAAAGGTAAGTTATCAGACCAAAATTACAACTATTTGTAAGGAACCTCTTTAAAAATCATTTTTCAGAAAGAAAGATTTCAATGGTACTGTCGAGGAGCAATGCTTAAATGCGAAGTTAATACAATAAAATGAACATTTTCTTTAACAACTGGAGACAGTATAGTGCTATGATCTACTGGTAGCAGCTTACAATCACTTTGCCCAGAGGGAATTTCCTCTGCATTCTGCCTACACATTCACCGTATCAGGTACACACATTCAAAATACATGTCAGTGAGTGGTTTTATAGGTATCAGTGAGGACACTGTGGTTAAAACGTGAACCACAATAATAGGGTTTAAGTTCTTAGGTTGGAAAAAAAATGTAGTAGGTTAAGATAAAATTCCTTTCCTCAGTAGGATCATAAAAATAAACCTTCAAAATTCACCCTGAGAGTCTTTTTAGAAGATAATGAAAATTAAGGAGAAGAACAGCAGGATACATTTTTAACAAAGTGACAGCTTACCTGATATGCCGTTCTTGCTGGTGTTTAGTAAAGCTACAGATGCTGCAGAAACTCTTTTATTGTTCACAGTCTGCCCTGGTTTTCTTGAGGTACATTCTTCACTATCACTGTCCTGTAAGTTTAGCAGCCTTGGCTGGAAACACTGTAGTCGACATGATCTGATATTGCTTAATATTTCAGAAAGGGACAGTCTATTTTCACAATGTTTACTGGAAGCATTGGTCCGAGAGAAATTAGAAGAAAAGTTTATAGTTTGGGAAGCGCTTGAAAAACCATTCAGCATTTCAGGGTCTATCTGTTTCAGGACTGGGTCATGTTCTGTGGATATCCGGTCCATTATGACCCTGAAAAGCAATATAAAGACAAACATTACCTACAAGAATTTAATAACATTTTCCCTACATGTTCCCTTCTAGCTTGTAAACAAAAAACAGGTCAAAACAAATAGTTTACCTTCCACCTCTGCCAATTCGCCTCCTTGCAAATCCAATACATCTTCTTGGGACTGTGAGTGTCGTAAGGCAATGCCTGTATCTCAACTTATCCAAATCTGCCAATTCTGAATTTTCAAATGAATGGTTAGCTTGGTCCAAACGAGGCTGCAAAAAAAAAAAAAACCAAAAAACCAAAAAAACCCTCATGGACTGAATCTGAAATGAAGAAGTTAAATCATGATAAAAACAAAGTAACTACAGCACTAGCAGAACAATTGAAATTCAGATATTAAACTGCAAAATTGAGGTTTAAATAGTAACCAGGTAAAATTTTATAAAATTAACTCAAAAGTTCACTCACCAAATAACTCAAACTAAATTTAGTTTATGACTACAAATACACTTAGAATATATTATATTTTAAAAGAAAAGTATCTTTAAAGAATAATAAGGCTTTTAACATTTATACAGAAAAGTAGAGATAATGAAATTAGTAACTTATAGACTTCCTACTGAGATAAACTAGAAGGAAATTTTTTGGATTAAAAACTGCACTTCAAGAAACCGCACATGGGTCAAGTTGACACTTCCTCTTTACTTTTAAGAATACACAGTCCATTTCTTTGCCTTCCCATTTCCTCTATCATTCTATTTTTTGGTCTTACCACTTCTGTCCCCTTTCATAGTAATTTTCCCTTTTCCTCAAAAGCATTAACTCATTTTCTCACCTCTCCTACTTTAAACACAAACACCGCCCCCCCCGAAAAAGTTGTTAAGTGTATGTGTTTACCATAATGAATAAGACAACCAGTCTCCAAAAGCCATATAATGAAAGCCATCCTCATTACCCTATCATTACCTCATCTGAAACCTCAGGTTTGGGAGCGAGGGTCATTCTTTGATATAATGCTGCACCAAAACTTGACTTAATAGCACAGAGCACTTTCTAAGTGTGTTAAAAAGTTATGAGTATAATCATTTGACAAAACAGTGCCGTGAGGGAAGTTTAAAAGTGACTTCTTTATGTTTGATGCTTACTGGGCATGTATGTACAAAATGGGCTTGCTCAACAGTAAATTTCAGTAAACACTCATCAGCTATCAAGGGTTCAGTTAGAGATTCTGGGCTCACCTAACGCTAGCAATGACATCGTGAGCAGTTTTCATAACTGCTGAAGCTATGGTTAAAGTCCAAAGTGAAACTATATTTCTAAAATATAAATAATTATCAATTTCCAAATAAATGATTCTGATGTCCTTTGAAAGGACGCAGTACCTTTGAGCATCTTTTACTGGTATCTGCATAGGGGATATTAAATAAAAAATGCTGATGTACTTCTCATTTTTAGATCAACACTAAGTCACCTTGACAGGAGTTACCTGTTAATTCCAGTTCACAAAAGCAACACAAAAAATAAAGGTCTTACAGCATAATACTGGCATCCTGCCCGCCTCCTGAAAGCGCAGGGACCATCAGGATCATTTTCTTCTTCGGGTTCTGATACTGGGGACGGTACCTAGAAAAAGAGGCATGAGGCATTCCTTAGGAGTTATCAAAAGTCAACAGATCGATCTTTGTAAGGTCTAAATTAGAATCTGATCACAAACAGTGAATCACTCCTACATTACATACAGCAGGCAGCTAATTCCCCCAAACATTTAAAAATTAGCAAAAATTTTCTATGGTCAAAAATAATTATTTTTAATGGATTAGTTCCTGCAGGTAAGTTCACATGGTATTGCTTATTTCTGAACATGTAAGTGCTATAGACTTAAAAAGAATTAGTACAGGTTTCATATATCCCACTTATATTTTGTAAACATTGTATGTGGCCATAATAGTTTGTAATGACAGTTATACATCACCTATAGGTCAGTGCATTTTTATACAGTAACTTTACATCTCTATAATAAAGCCAAAATCTAAGAAGTAAAAAAGGTTTATGGAGAGCCTCCCATCCCCCAAAGCCGTAAGGGTCATACATTTCGCTCAAAAAGGAGTCTCTCATTTCCCTATTCATTTTTAAAAATCGCTTTTTAAACTTAGCATATCAGAAGCAAAAAATCAGAAGAGGAAAGAGGACCTGCTAAAAGGGAAGCAGACAGGCTGCAGAGAGAAGTGATCAGCCCACATCCTGACAGCAAAAGAATCAAGACTTTCAAAAAGCTGTCACATATTAAAAGGCATTCTGTCTAGGACCAAGCAATACCAGGCCAAAAATCCCTGTGTATCTGAGCGGACCGCTAGGGCAGCACTGATACATTATAGCAAACTTTATAAACATTATCAAAACAGATTAAATGAAATACAAATATACTCTGAAATCACAGGGAAATAATATGGTTTACATAAATTTCTACCCTTGATGGTTATTAAAAAAAAAGTTTTGGAGCTTAAGTTTCAGTTGTCTCGCACTTTCACTTTGGAGTACATCTCTTTTTCTGACAACACTGGCTCAATCATATTTACTTGCAAATTTTTGAACCTCAAAAGTCCCTCTCTTCCTGTTTTGAGAGGAAAAATGCTTTCTCCACATTACTTCCAAACTGTGGTAATTACCACTGAACAGGAGTTTCAATATACCTCCACCAACCCCACAGGGGAGACACAGAAACAGTAAGCTGGGGCTGATCTTTCTTCCTGGGGAACCAAACCCCAAACCTGAAATTTGAAAGGAAATCCTAAATGTGAATTTTACACTTTAGTTTTTTTACAAATCAGCTACCTCTTCTATAATACACACAGGAAGTGTCACAAACAAAGTCTCAGAAATTCTTTGGATAAGTATTCTTTGCACCCCTGACCTCTATTCCCTAGGAATGGATTCCAGGATTTAGTCTGAGACAGAAGAAAGAGCTGGTGTTACGAGAATCAGAAGCGTGATCAAGAAGAGTTAGGGTTTTTATTCTGCTCTGCTGCAAATCAGTTGGAGAAGTCAGGTTAAAAGGTTTGTTCTCCTAAGGCTCCCTATTCCTTTGTTCTTGTTTATTGGACAAAAAAGAAGCATATGATTACTTTAATTATCCTTTTAGCGATAAAATCCTGATTTTGTAAGAGTTATATTCTAAATAGCTGCCTCACCGACTACTGTCCAACTACAGGTACATGTTTACTTACAATTTAGCAACAGGGGGATGCCATTATAAAAACTGATGTCAAAGACCTGGTACAAGAACTCAGAGGAACCTAAAATTTCAAAATCCAATTTTCATGTGGGAATGGGGAGTACATGAATAAATTTAAGGATTTAGAAAAGAAATGAAGCTCTCTTAATACACGAGGAATACATGACTAGTATGCTGAGTGTACCCAACTCTCAAGGCCAATGGACTGATTCCCACATTAAGGGAAAAGTTTCTCTAGGACGTAGTATCCCTTGCGTCATTCTTAAAGCGCTGGGAATATACAGCAAAACTTTACTGGCTCTCATTAATACCACCAATATAAGGCTATTATACATGCATTTATCTGACCATGTCATTCCTTATTTAAAATTCCTGAAGCATTTCCTAGAATGTATAATGCAGATACAGGCCATCTGCTATCTGGCTACTACACCAGACATCACCCTGTTCACCCTGCTTCCCCTTTGTGCTTTATGTTCCAGCAATGCCAAACTGCTACCAGTTTCTATGCATTTGTTACAATGTATATGAATGCTAAAATATCTGGGGTAGAAAAACTAAATCACTGAAAAGAAGAGTAAAAATAATAAAATCAGCCAAAGTGAATACATTTTATATAAACTCTGGATCTTAAATAGCTACAACAACGAAGTGTTTCATAAACTATCTTGCTTCCAAACATGTCATGTTGGTTTAAAAACATTTTCTAAAGCAAAGTCAGATGTTAAAATATGACAAAGCTCATTTGTTAATTCTCTTTGCCTATACCATATGGAAAACAAAAAAGGAGGGTGTTGCTAGACCAAGTGCTAAACAATACATATTTTTTGCTATAAAACTGTTGCAGTATAAACCAGAGTTATTTTCACAAGTTAAAACTTGAACTAGTTCTAAACCTTCTTTAGAATCAAACAGTTTACTGCTAAACAAAGTAACAAAATTTACATTAAAAGTTGTAAAATACAATGCTGGTGGAATGTGGTAAAAAGGGAATTATTGTTGGTGAATATTTACAATTATGTATTAAATGTCTTAAAATATTTACAATCTTTAGTTCAGTAATTCTATTTCTAATAATCTATGTTAAATATGGAGGGAAGAGGTAGAGATGCTTATTTTTATAAAAGGGAAAACTGAAAACCACCTAAATGCTCCACCATAGAATAAACTCTATCCAACTGATGGAAAAATAACAGAAAGCAAATACCACTTCAGTAACTACATAAATAATATGGAAGATGTTTATGTCATAACATTAGATGAAGAAAGCAAGAGTCAAACTCTAAGATGTTAATTATGTTTTAAAATATAGCAACATAAAAGACTAGAAGAGAATGTCTTTAAAATAGTTTTAAAACAAGCACCTGTGGAAATTCATCTTCATCTGAGCTGTGAAAGTCATATTGCTTAATGTCACTCTTATTGATCACAGGCAATGTCTCAGGAGTGGGTTGCTGAGAAGTTATCAAAGCCTCTGCTTTAGGCTTCTTTGGGTACTTCTTCTTTTGACGAACCACATCAGAAGCCTCTTCTTTCAAAGACAAATGATGCGGATGCTGTTTACATGACGATTTTTCCCCCAAAAGGAAAAAATGAAAATCATTTTAGAAATCACAAAAAACTATACTGGTCTTTGAAAAACATACATTTTTACCCAGGAGGTGATTTTATTTTATGGCTTTAATATGCAAAAATTATTACGTGATCATAAACTGAAAAATGTTTTGCTTTTGCAAATTATAATGAGAAATAATCGTGGCACTTAAATTTGCTTTTCATATTGTTATTAATACTTAAACTAAGATGTTGGTGCTTTTTAAAAACTGCTCTATTATTATGTAATCCAGCATTTTAAAATTATTTAAATTCAATTTTAATTTTATTTAAATCTACTGTACTAATGATGAAAATTAGTAACTATTTTTATTTTTAAAATGACTTCAACTAGATTATAAATTCATTAATTCATTTCTATGCTTATTTCCAATTTTTAAAAATGTCTATGTGTGTGTGGGATAATTTTTTTGAAAAAAATAAGCTTATTAACTAGAAAAAAAATTTCACTTTTTAGAATGAACAATTATGCCTCAGCTGAACAATACTGTTCTCAAGTACCCCAGAGTTTTTGTAGGTGGCACATGAGAGGCCTTTTGGCAAAGAGACTGACTGATGCGGTGGGTTTCTAGCTCCCATCTCTCCTCAGCAGGGCAGCTTTGTTCTATCTGTTCTAATATACCAGAATTCCTTTTAATAAACACGGACCTACTACTTTAAAAAGTTTGAAAATGACTGTTCTAAGCACCAAAGTACAAGCACTATGAAAGTTACACATTTCTCCATGTATCCCAGATTTCTGTTAAAACTACTTTAGGGTCAAAAATGGCACACATGATGAAAATGTTGCTTAAATGTCAAGTTACTTGGTGAGATATAAATGGTTTCATATAATGGGTGTAGTTATGACATCAAAAAGAAACCTACAGCTTCTAACAAACTACCTGTATTTAAGGTAGGATGTATGACAAAGTAAATGTAGTTCTCTATGTGAAATGGAGTAGAACAATGGATGAAACCATATTTCTAAAATTAGTATATAAACAGGGTGAGTGTTTAATCTTAGAGATGATCTAAAATAAGAGTCAATATATAATAAAGGTTGATTTTGTAATTTGGGGGTTGAGATTTTCATGTCTACCAATAATATACCTAGGAAAAGCATTGATTTATTAAAAAATGGATTTAAAAAATCTTACAAAATGACATTTATTGCGTTGTTCGTGGCTACAGAAGCAAGTGTGACTTAAAGGGAATCAGGTACATGGGCTAAATGCCTGTGATTAATAAGAAAGAACTTTGGTGTTTGAATTGACATGAGTTGAATAATGAAGGAGTCTTCTTGCTCCGCATTCTTCTGTGACCTTTAGGAATAAACCCGTGAAAAATGAAGATTGTATACATTTTTAAAAGATGAATTTTCCACAAACACCCTAAGTCACTTTTAAAATCCTGCTACATAGTAGAGGTCTATTGTCTAAATTCTTAGTCAATCCCTGTTTCTTTTTTAAACCTAAGCTCCTTAAAGATTTTATTAACTTTTGTATATCTCAACTGAATACTTTAATGTACCAAGTGAATAATGACTATAATTCTTCAGACTAAGAAACTAAAGTAATCACAAGTTTTCATGAGCTTGGCTCTTTATTAGGAAGAAACTGTGATCTAGAAGTTATAGGACTTTTTCAAATCATGAAAGATAGCAACTGACAAATGTTGGTTTTGGCAATGGTGATGACGGTAAGAATTTTCAATAGTCTCAATGAAGAACATTTTAATTTTAGATTTTGATGTCTGCCACTATGATGCAGGATTTGCTAAGGCTAGTGATAATAACTAAGCTTTAATTACCCTTATTCTCTAGGGAGCAGAAAGCTTAGTTGAAAGCACATGGTCCTTGGTGTTTGACCTGGACTGAAACCTTGAATCTGCCACTCAATACATGATCTGGAAGTCACACAGAGGTAAAATCTATCTTAAAGGGTTGTTATAAGGATTAATGAATCAATATGTATGTAAAAATTCCTGACAAAGTGCTTGACAAAAAGAAAGAACTCATTACATGTTAATAACTTTCTTCCTTAGCCAAACTATTATAAGACAACTGCAGAAACCAATTGTCTGCTCAGAATTACCATACACACTTCTCCCCAGAAGATATTCACCTTAGTTTTACATTCTTGGACTTTGTGATGATTTCCATTATGAAGAGTTGCTGGAGTGGCATATAACTCTTTTTCTGATCTGTTGATTTTCACTTCATTAAGGATTTCACCACCATAGTCTCCCAAATGATATCTTGAAAAGGAAATAATATATAACAAAATGTTACAGTTTAAAAATGAAAAAGACCACTGATACTTCACTTAACTGGAACACAGCTAATCAAATAGAATCAACAATTAATCAGATTATTGAGAGAAAACTTACAAGAATAAAGAAACTCATGTTTAGGATTTAGAAAAATGAAATAAACACCCCCCTCCCCACCAAATCTCTAAGGTACACAGAAGATGAAGATTTCTCATATATTTTATATTTTCAAGCAATGGGAAATGATGTTTAGAATGCTTACCTCAGGAAACATAAAATTTTGTTTGGTTTAGCACAGTCTATTTAATTAAGTATTAAAAGGATTATTACACATCAGAAAACATATTTTCAAAAGGCACTGAAATAATTATTTCCTAACTAATCAGAAAATAAAATCAATTAAACATTGATTTCTCTCAAATGTTATTTAACAGAAACTTTAATACAGAGAATTGGACAAAATGATCTCTGAGTTCTTATCTAAATACAATTCAATGATTCTGCCAAAAAAAAAAAAAAAAGATAAGTATAATAGAGGATCTATACTACACAAAGAAGTGTCCCCTAAATTTGCAACCCAAATTGATAACTTAATCTGATTTTAAAAACCTAGTAATCACAACTTAAAAAAATGTACATTTTGTTCAAGAATTAATTTCAATTGTTTAAAGCTTAAATTTGGTTATATTTTGCCCATCATTTGACTAAAGCTGTTACTGCTAGGTAATAGAAGCAATGTTACCTTTTTTCCACAACTTCTAAGGTTAAGTGCAATAATTCTCGTTTTGTTTTTTCTCTTCTCTTAATCATTTCCAAAATTGTTATGGCTCTACTAAACTCTCGTCTCAGTTTCAACATCTTTTCATAAGAGGCTTCATCATTCTTACGATTCTATTGAAAATAACAAGTTTAGAAGAATAAACAATCCAATTGTCAACATTTCCAGACTCATGCAACAAAATCTTAGATTCAGATTCATTCTATAAAAGCCAAATGTTAAAAAAAAATCTAAACAGCAACTACATAAGAGAATCTATTTAACTCTGAAAATAAAAGTAACAGCAAATAGCTCAATAAATAGAAAAAATGCTGACAGCTGTTGAAAAAACAGAATGACAGAAGGGATAATTCCAATGTAAACAAATTTTTAAAAGTCTGCTTGAAACAAACCTACTCTATCAGAAAATGTAATCTTTTCATAATGTTACAAGGTAATTTCCAATGATAGAAACAGTTCTGTCAAATCAAGGTTGCCTAAAAATAGCCAAAATGAGTCTTTATCCATCCAGCTCTATAAACTGGGGGCTGAAAGGTTCAAAATACTAACTACAGTGTAAACATTCACAATGACAAGCCAAGCTTTACCTCAGAAAATCAAATATAAAACTGAATATGGGATATAAAGGAGCTCAAGGAATGGGATTATCATGCTTCAATCTATTAACACCTCACTGCAGAGCAGAAAAGATATCTAGTGAAAATTCTGAATTTCACCAGTTCTTACTTTGAAGTGTAAGAAGTAACTTGAACAAACACAAGTAAAAGTCCTACTGACCAGAAGGCTCAGTTGTAATTAGCAGCATCTATTAGCGTATAAAAGTTACTATTCATATAAAATATTTTGTTCACTCAGACACAGAATATTTATATTAGACATGGAACTAGTTGCTTAAAAATAGACTTCTACCATCTCTCATTCTGTATGTCCAGAGAGACTGCACTTAAGCAAGCTTTCCATCCTCAACTTTATTTAATGCAATATGACATTAGAAAGAACCCAAAGAAAGCCAGGTTTCATACTGGAGGATTATTGAGGAAAAAAAAGAAACTTGACAAATATTCAAAGTTTTACTTTATTCTCTTGTGTAATCTATATTTGAAAATTAATCATTACTTAGAAAACATTACCTAAACTAAGTCCCATTAAAGTAGTGCATACTGAATATTAAAAAACGCTATAGTAATAAATCATCCTTTTATCTTATCCAAAGGAAATTACTATTTTTTTCCTCTTTCAGTACTGTGACAAAAGGCAAAATTTAAAGCATGGTTTTAAGTTTAAAAAAAAAATTTTTTTTTTGGTAAACAGGCAGCAATAATACCTTCCAACTGAAAACACCAAATTAACATTACTAAGAGCAAATATTACAAGTGCCCACTCTGTGCAGGGTACTGCACATGTTTTCCCTATTCTCAAAAGGCTTAAAGTCTAACAAGAATGAGAGACATACAGATTCAAAAGATAAATAACAATACAAGGCTATATGCCAGCTGAACCAAAAGTGCACCAGAACCTTTTAAAGCTGCCCCCTTCTTCACTAAGTGTTCCTCTTGGACTACATGCTTCTACCCTTTCCTACCCATTCATTTCCTGTTCTCTTTAGGCCCAAATAACTAACCCATCCTAACTTTTCTTTTCCCCAGTCCTGCCCTTTCAGCTCTGCTTTTTTTTTTAACCTTTTATTTTGAAATAATTTCAAGTTTACAAAAATGGTATAAAGAATTCCTATATGTTATCCAGATTCCCCAAAGGTTAACATTTTACATTTGTTTTATGTATCCATCTTTATGTATGTGTGTATGTATGTATACATTGTTATGGACTGAATGTCTGCATCCCCTGAAAATTCTTATGTTGAAATCGTAACCACCCTCAACCCCCACTAAATATTATAGTATTTGGAGGTGAGGCCTTTGGGAGGTGATTAGGTCATGAGGGTGGAGTCCACATGAATGGATTAGGGCCCTTATAAAAGAGACCCCAGAGTGCTCTTCTGTCCCTTTTGCCATGTGAGGACACAGCAAGATGATCATCTATGAAACAGGAAGTGGGCCCTCAACAGACACCAGATCTGATGGTACCTGGATCTTGGACTTCTCAACCTCCAGAACTGAGAAATAAACGTTGTTTAAATTGTCCAGTTCTTATATTTTTGTTACAACAGCTCTAATGGACTAAGACACATATACATGTATGTATAGAAACATATACGCACATATATAAATTAGCAGGAGTGTTTTAAAAATTTTTCAAGAAAAGTTGAAGATATAATGCCCTTTTATCCCCTAAACACGTTAATGTGTATTTTCTAAAAACAATGATATGCTCTTATACAATCATGGTACCACTACTGAAATCAGGAAATTAACACTGATAAAATACTACTATCTAATTTACTTTATTTCACCAATTGTCCCATTAATGTCTTTCACAACAAGAAATATAGTTGTTATAATTCCATTTAGTTGTCATGTCTCTTCGATCACCTATAATTTGGAATAGTTCTTTCCATGGTGATCATGACCCTGACAGTTTTAAAGAGTAGAAGCCATTATTTTTGCAGAAAGTTCCTCAATTTGGATTTCTTTGATGTTTTTCCACAATTAAATTCACGTTGTGCACTTTTGGTAGGACCATCACAGAGGTGATACTGTGTCCCTCATTCATCGTATCAGGAGTTACATGATATCTATTTGTCCCATTACTGCTATGTTTACTTTAATCACTTGATTAAGATGGTGTATGCCAGCTATCTCTAGTCAAATTACTATTTTGCCATTTTTAAATTAAAAAGTATGCTGTGAGATTTATATAAATATCCTGTTTCTCATCATATTTCCCCCATTTGTTAAGTATCCTTTAATTCTAACTCTTGCCAGAAATAATTAATTACCATAGTGGTTTCCAAATGGTGATTTCTGAACACATCATTCCACTGACTTTTGTAAGGTGGAAATCCATGCTAAGGAAAAGTATATCTTTTCCTTTTATCTATCTATCTATCTATCTATCTATCTATCTATCTATCTATCTATCTATCTATCTATCTGTCTATCTATCCATCCATCCATCCATCCATCCACCCATCTATCAATCTGTTAATCAATTTAGTCACTCATCCATCTATCCATTTATATCAGTATGGTCTCATGGGTTACTCTGTGGGTTATAATCCATTATTTTATTTATTTTGACACATAAAATTCCCCAGATCTGATCGACAGAGCCCCCTTTTAAGCTGGCTCCTGAGTCCTGTTGACACGGCTCCAACATTCTTCAATCACATTCTTATTTTCTAGCAAAGCCAAATGTTCCAAGCTTATCTTTATACTTTCCCAGCCACAGACCTGGAATCAACCGCTCTCCTAAGGAGCCCTGGTTCCTTTTAATGGAAAACGGTATCTAAAATCAAGATCTACATGCTAGGCATGACCATTGCTATTGCAATTGCTTCTACACCCTCTCAGCAAAGAGAGCTAGGAAATAAGTCTGCAATATATGTATGTACATACACATGCACAGATCTATATCTATGTCTAGCTGTATCAATATTAAAAACCGTTAAGTTCATACTGACATCTTTTGTGTGCTTTTAAGACGGCCCTACTCCCTGTATTCAAACTCACTCACTCCCTTTACCCTTCTTTACAATGTCTTGGCTCAGAGCCAACTCCTATTTTCTTATTCCAGTTTACTTATTATAGTTCTGACCTACTGCCAAATCTCTAGAGAAGTGGTTCTCAAACTGTTGCAGTTTAGGATTAACTATAGATCTTCTTAAATCAAGGATAATTCACAGGTGCAGCCAGACTGAGAACCACTACCCTAGGAGTTTCCTCTTCTATTTGTCTATCTTGCTTCCTCTGGGCTACACGGAGGGAGGAGAGATGGCACAAATGCTAACAGTTTTACCAATGGGGTTAAACATATGAAATGTATATGCTTTGTTTTCTTTTTTAAATTTTGTTTTATTTTAGTTTTGACATATAGTCAGTCTACAATGTTGTGTCAATTTCTGGTGTACTTCTGCAGCTTGCTACTTATTTATTTATTTATTTACTTACTTACTTACTTACTTATTTACTTATTTATTTATTTATTTTCAAGTACAGTCAGTTACAATGTGTCAATTTCTGGTGTACAGCACAATGTCCCAGTCATGCAAATACATACATATATTTGTTTTCATATTCTTTTTCATTAAAGGTTATTATTACAAGATATTGAACACAGTTCACTGTGCTATACAGCAGAAACTTTTAAAAAATATATTCTTATACATAGTGGCTAACACTTGTAAATCTCAAACTCCCAAATTTATCCTTTTTCATCCTCTTTCCCTGGTAACCATAAGATTGTTTACTATGTCTGCGAGTCTGTTTCTGTTTTGTAGATGAGTTCATAGTGTCTTTTTTCTTCTTTTTTTTTTAGATTCCACATGAGTGATATCATATGGTACTTTTCTTTCTCTTTCTGGCTTACTTCACTTAGAATGAGAATCTCTAGGGTCCATCCATGTTATTGCAAATGGCATTTAATGTATATGCTGATTCAAGACTTCCCACTCAGTGCATTCAGACAGGCTTAACACTATCTCATTGAAGAATGTCCTAATTAAACATTAGTTTAATGATTAAAATTAAATTCTAGACTTCCAAGCAAATATTCCAGAAGTCCTTTACTTTAGCTTTTGCATTCAGTTATACAAGTGTTCTAAAGTTTGTGGGAATAGACAAGGAAGCAGAGAACCTTTGTTAGCTGGTATTCATTTTTGCATATTCCATTCCCTGACCACCTCCTGAACACCTAGGGAGTATTCATTCTTGACTGCTTTCCCAACTTTCTCATTTTGAAATTCATAAACATTTCTAAGTAGCAATAGCGTGCATGAAGGGGAATAGTCTTTGGTCCCACAATTGAAAACAGAGGAATATTAAGACCATTGGAAAAGAAAATGTGCCACCCTGGAGAGGAAGATGAAAGTAACAGACAAAAGGTAGGAATCAGAGTGTCAGGAAAATGCTGGCTTAGTTATTACACAATGGAGAAATGCCTAAACATAGGAATCTGTTACTCGCAATTCTCAAACACACTGGTCAGAAAATAGTGATTTAATCTATTTAAGGATGAAACGTATTTAAACATGGGCTTGAAATATTGTTTATATGTCAATAAATACTGCTAATTTTAAGTACTTCATATCTATTCATTAAAAGAAGCCCAATAGTACTTTTCCTTCAAAAGACATTGCTCAAGTCTATGTTTTGCAAAGCATCTGAACCAATTACTTTTTTTTAAAAAAGCAATTGGTAGTTCAGATTTTTCAATGGTCCAGATAAACCACCTTCCTCGTGTCCATATTTGTGAAGCTTTACTGTATTTACAAACTTTTCTCATTATAGTCTTTGCTAAGCAAGGCACTAAATCTTCATAAAATATCTAATATTTCCTTAGCTAAGAACCAAAACACCAAACTGAAAACTCAGCCTGGGTTAGGAGATGTCATCTACACTTGAGAAATCCAAAAGTTACAGAAACTCTGGTTGTTAACCACTAGGAGAGTTTTCCCTAAAATATACTATCCCTGGCAGCTGTTACGCTTCACAGTTGTTACATTAACAGCTGACAAGGACAAGCATTCAATGTTAGGAGAAACAGGAATCCATTGAAGACACTTCGCCTCCAATTATAATACCTCATGGTTTTTACATTTATATGTTCCTAGTATTTTGCAATGTTGGAGAATGTGTTACCATGTCTGATGTTTACTATTAATTATGAGAAATGGAAGGCAGTGATCACTCCACTGAAATAATGCTTTCTTCTATACCACATCATTCCATAGCATGAGATCCTGTTTCTCTTAAAATTCTGGCTCACTCTGCTTCTGAAAGCCAGATGGGGACAAGTTTGTCAATTTGAAATCCGACACAACTGACAACTCAGAAAAGGAGAAAAAGATTCCACTGTGTTGCTTCTGACTGTTGGCAGAACAAGCTTGAATACGAACCTTTCCCTACTTCCCATGACCCCACAGCCCCACAGTAGTTAGGAGGAGTAAAGCCCATTTTCACATGCATGACTTAGAATATGGTTTCAAAGGAACTCTTAAGCTTCCCAGAGGATATGTCTAAAATGTACAGTTTACTGAATAAGTCAAAACTCCTGAGTTTTCTCATAACATATTTCTTCATATCACTTTAACTGCAAGCCTAAAATTGTATGACCAACAGATTTGTAAAGTTCATAGGTATTAAATAAACATTGCAAACAACTGGCAAATAGAAGAAACTGAAGAGCAGGATTTCTAACATAAAGTTCAACAATGTCGTTAGTTTCCCTTTGTGTTCAAATTATTTAAAATTATTCAAGTTATTAGCAGGAAAAAACACTGGTCTTAAATACTATCAAGGTACATTTAGTTAAATCTAATTTGCACGTTACCTTTCGAGTTTGCATTTTCTCTGTTCTCCTCCGAAAGGCAACGTAAGGGTCATTGTTGGTAGAGCCATCTCTTTTCTCTTGTTTTATCTGAGGAATGAGGGATGGTCCCCTGCAGTTTTTACGTTTCCTCACCCAGTAGTCATATACAGCTTTAATAAGGTAATCATCTTCGTTTAGCAGCAGTTTTGCTTCTTGAAGTGTTACAAGCTAAATGAAGAATAAAAAATGTCATTGACTACAGTGTTTTAAAAAAACCCAAAATGAAACTACACCTATAGGAAAAAATGCAACCAGTCTAACAATTATGATCAGATATCATGATGGCAGAAAACATAATTCAATCTAACAAAGAATTTATTAGTAAGATTTATCAAAATTAAAATTTTGCCCTAAAAGATAGTAAGTTCCATCACTTAGAATTTTTAAGAAGCCTGGATGAATGATAGTTGGGAAGACTACAATAGATTTATGTATGCTTCAGTAAATCTTAGACTAGAAGACGTCCAGGGTCCTTCAAAATTCTGATATTCTGTGATTCCACACATTGGAGGATCTACTGGTCTTCAACGGTCTTCTTTCTTTGTTTTTGTTTTTCAACAGGAACTAGAAGATACAGGTGGTTTCTTTTTACCTCCCTCCAAAATAAAAGATGAATATTTTCTAATATGTTGTAACTAAATATAACATGCCTCCTTTGAAACTGTGAAAGGACAAACAGTATGTTTCCTGAAGTTTCAATACTATGCAATTTTGAATTTCTTGTACCAATTACATATAAAAGCAATTCCTCTAACAAAGCTGATTAAATACTAGAGAACCCTCGTTCTCAACACTCATTCTCCAATGACATTGTCATGTCTGGGTCAGTGGCCCTAGGATGGCTTCCCTAGGGGTTCTGACACTGGTATCTCAGGGATCTCTCTCTCCTTTATCAATGCAGCCAATATATACTGACATATCTCAAACTAAGGTTTGTAAAAATTTGCTGGTCACCTCTGTTTCCTTGCTGCTTGTGAAAATCAGAGAGACTAATCAGCTTTAGCAAGATGGATTGGGGTTACACATATTTATAGTGAAGTTTACAAAAAGAATATGGAGTTTTAGGGCTGGGAACCCTTGCTGAAGAAATGTTATCCGAATTTCTTTTACTTTTGTCATTTTAGAGATGAAGATTCATTTTCAAAACAAGTTGAGCTACCTCCAAAGAAGTTGGAAATGAAGGGAAAATTATTCTTACTGAAGTTTTTAAGATCAACATACTGATTTGCCAATTGTATGAATTCATCTAAAGAAGGGATGACTTATCAAATAAATTTTTGATATGATCTGATTTCTCATATTGGTATAACTTCATGGAATAAAAATTGGAATTCCAGTCCTATGATGGTGCTTACTAAGGTTAATTAGTTTTTTTTCTTATTATAATTTGGCTGCCAAGACAGTCTGACCACAGGAAGAGAATACACTGACAATGTCAACTCAAGTATTCTAGTCCATGTGACAGTTACATTTAGTGCAATAAAATTGTAACTGGCCCTTCTTTGGTTTACTCAAAATCTCAGTGGAGCCAGCTTAACTACATCTGAGAGGCTGAGTAACTTAGTCTTTAAAGTGGAGAGGCAGAGCCTGAAACATGAGACCAAACCAAAAGAACCAGTATTTCCAAACATCAACTTTAAATGGACATTTTCCCACTGTTGGCTGAAGTTCTCTGGAGTGACGATGTACACTTCCAAAGTCTATAAGGACAGTGGCAGAATAAGAATCAAGCTTTCTGGATCTAATAAAATTCTACCACATGCTGAGAGCATCAGAGCATCACTGGTAGCTTTCACGTGCTCTGGGGACCACGGGAAGAAATGCTGTGATATTCCACACGTGCTTCAGCTGTTTGGACATTCTGCTTCTGAAAAAATTTTGTAACCTTCACTAATTAAATCAAGAACGTGATCTAACCTTAGAGTGGGAGGAAGACAGTCTCTTTCCATCAACCAGTAGAGTAGTAGTGAGTTTCTTTTGTAACATTATCAAAATAACACTGCTTCCTATCCTCCTGCAGGGGATGTCAGGGGATTAAAACACTGCCTCAGATTTCCTCTTCTGGTGTTTCTTGCTCCTGCTAGATGTCCTTCTGCCTGATGACCAAGTACCCTCTTTATATCTCAGGTAGTAAGAACTCAATACACAGTCCTGCACCTGATTTGCTTTCCAGTGTTAGCAGTATTTTCTCAGTCAACTGCTATTTTTATATTGTCATACAGCCAATTTTTATTTTATTGGGTAATTTTGGTTTTAGTCATTCTGTAAAAATTATCTTTAGCTATTCTAGGGCAACTAGTATCTGTATTTGTACCACCGTGGTGACAGCATAAATATGAGTGGGCAAAAACTACTTACAGATAAAGTGGTCACAAATTATGTCACATGATTAAAAATCCACAAAATCATAATCCTACTACTTTATACCCTAAGAAAAAAAGTTCTACCATTTAACACTTCTATTAGAAAGCAGTGGAAACTACTTAACTGGCAAAAGGGTCTGTGGTAAACTTATTATTCCCAAGAGAGCTCTGACTGACTTGATTTACTTATTTTGGGGGCTTGGGGATGGGGAGACAAAAATTCTACTTCTTCTAGACTGCCACTAGCTCCACGAGGTCAAAGATCATTTAATTTGCTTATATACAAAATTCATGATCTAGTAATTTCAATAAATACATTTTAAACATATATATGAGAAATTACACATAAAATTAATGGTTTTCTATATAAAATAGTCAATTAAGCAATTAATAGCTAATAACAACTAGTATCAGCCCATCATTGTGCTACAGGCTGTGGGGAAGATAACAAAGAAAACTTTACGACAAATCCAATACTCAAAGAAATTCTTCTTGTCGACAAGAAGAAAAACAACATAAGAACTTTGGGACTGAGTATCAGTGCAGTAAAGACAGAGAACAACCACAAAAAACTCCATCTGAGAGTGCCCGTGCTGGTAGCTTAAGGTGCAAGAATGAATTCTGAGGACAGATACCAAAGGAAATAGCAACAACTAAGAGGCAGAGGAGCAACAGAAGAGGAGATAAAGAAGGAAAGAATCAGGAAATGTGGAGGTCAACAACATCCAGTACTATAGGGATATTAAGTAGGACACAGACTGAAAAAAGGCTCCTGGGTAAAAATTAGGAGGCCATCAATGACCTTAATCAGTGCAATTTCAGTAAACTGAAATGGATTGTGGTGTGAGTAAAAGGTAAACAATATGGCTTATCTTCTGAAATTTACCTGTGACAAAAAAAAAAAAAAAAAAAGGAGAGACATAGGGTGCTAGTTTATTGAGAAAGATGGGCTCAAATGAGAGGGTTCTTTTTGGAAATAGGGACCCTTGGCACATTTTGGGCAAAGAGAAAAAGCTTGAAGAAATGAAAGAAGAGGTCATTGAAGATAAAATATTCAAGGAATATATACAGGGTGTGCAAGGAAGAGTCAGAATTAGAAATTTAGGGAAAAAAGGAAAGGGATTAAAAAACCCCACGTGATTCTGAGTTTTGGGAGTCACTTGAGAAAGAAATACAGATCATCTGAAGTTAAGAGAATAAGTTAAATTTTGGGAAAGGTTAAACTTGAGATGTCTGTGGACCATCTAGATCAAGATGCCAACAGGCAGGACAAAAAGAGAAAAAAAGAAAATCCTGGAGCTTGAGAAAGAGGTCAAGGCTAAATATGTATTATTATTCCTACAAAAATGCTTGTGGAGGTGATATTACCCTGAAAATGCTCAGGATAAGAATACCAAGAACAAAATTTCAAGAAACCCTGATGTTTTCAGGAGTTGAATGAAGAAAGAAAAGTAGAAGGAATGGTCATAAAAAATAATTTTAAAAAACCCAGAAGGGAATGAATTGTATTCAAAAGACCAGAAGTGATGACAGTTTTAAGAAATAAAGAGAGTTCAAATAAGATAAAAGGATGGGGACTGAAAATAATCACAGCCTCTGGGAACAGGAGTTTTCAGTAATGGCTTCACTGCAGTAGTATCCAAAGAATAAAGGCGGCAGCAGTTTTGCCTCAGTCTGTCTTTTATGTCTTTCTCTAGCAACCTAATAAACGTTGCTTTAACTAGGGACTTAATTCCTTGCCGTGGGATCTGGTACCATCATAGCCCTCAAAAGGGGAAAATAAGACATCCATGAATCCTCAGATCAGGGACTTGGAATGAGGACAGCCTTTAGCTAGCTTTAATCCCTGGTTCTATGAATCAGACCATTATCCTGTTCCCATGACAAAGCCTCCACCTTCATCTCTTCTGCAGAAAGAAGACACTATCACGCCTTGAGAACCAGCCAGTTGTTTTAGGCCCGGAAGCTTGTCACTGAGCAGAGAACTAAAATAGGAAGGTGCTGATTACAGCGGATAGTTAATTTTATTGTTTACATGCTTTTTGTTTTTCTTGTGCCCACTCAAATGATAAGCTCCACAAGGGCAGAGCTTCTGTCACTTGTCTTGTTCACATGAGCACTAAATAAGTATGACTAACTGAATGAAAGAAACCAAATTACAGAAGAGAGAGCTGAAGGCTTCTGATGATGTACTTTCCGCCACCATGAGAACTTCTGAGTGATCATGAAAAATAGTAGAAATACCAAAAGAATGATCAAGCCTAGGATTGCTAGGGAAATTTGCACATAAAGAAGAAGAAACTGAAACTATATGATGTCAGTGATTAAGAAAACTGTGAGCACTAATTATAGTAAGTATCAATTTGGTAATTAAAACAAATTGCCAATAAAAAAAAGATAATCTCTCAAAAAACCCCAAATAAGTTGAATTTTACAAAATTCAGCTTTAATGTACTTTTAAAGATTGTATCCTAGGTATTACCTTCCATCAAAATGGGGGAGGGAGACTCACAGAAAGGTAAAATATGCAGCAATGTCATTTTACAATGGAAAAGTTTGGGAAATGTTCCAGAGAGTTGGTAATGCCTCAGGGATTTAAAGGACTTAAACTGGAAGTTGAGGGAAAGTAATGAATTTGCAAAGGTAAATTAGTGAAAAAGTTTAACAGTTTACTGTAAAAAGCTTATATATTTGTATCTGTAACTCCTTACTATATTAAAAAAAAAACTAGCATATTAATATACAGCAAGGTACACCAACAATTATTTTTAGAAATAGTTTCATTTAAAAAATCTAATTGTAATATCAACACATGCTTGTTAAAGTTGGAAAACATAGAAAAATGGAATAAAGAACATAAAAATCACCAATAATTCCAGCACCTAAATATAACCATTGTGGGCATTTTGTTGTACTTTCTTGTTCTTTTATTCTGTGTACATGTAGAAATATAAACGCTTTAAACAAACCTTAGAATTTTTCACTTAAGCAATTCTGAGCCTTGTTTTTGAAACCTAACATTACAGTAATGAGCAACTTCCTGTGGCACCAGATACTCTTCAAAATCATGGCTTTTGATGGTTATATAATATTCCAGCCAACATATAAGTTATTCTGAACACGCTGTTCAGAAATCTTTAACATCTTCACTAATTATTTTTCTTGGGGCTGATTTCTAGAGGCAGGATCACTAAATCAAAACGTATGACTATTTTAAGGTTCCTGACATATGCTACCTAACTGCTTTCCAGAGGGACATATCATTTTAAATTCTCTATACCATAAATATCATGTCCCACAGAAGAAAATTCTTTATTACTTTGTGAATAAATCTTCCTTCACTTAAAAATTTAAATAACATAAATAAGTAACACTAAAATACATTTTAAATGATAAGAGTATCTTAATACAAACCTGAGCAACTAAGGAAGATTTGGTATGAAAAGTCTGCCTTAGAGACCCAATCAAGCAAATTTAGTTACTGAAGCCCCAAAAAGACAGCCCTGTGAAAAGGATCAGGAAGATACTACAATACTGTAACTAGTATTTTTATAACCAAATAAGAAAAAAGTCAGAAACATACTCTAAATATTCCTACTCAAACAAAGTATGCTTGAGTATTCAGTTTGAGGAATATTTTATATAAATAGAAAATCTAGGATCTCAGGAAAAGAAATTCAAGAGACAATAAAATGTAATATATTCAGGTCTAAAGAAAATGCAAAATAAAGCTGCTAATTAGATTAACTGTTAAGAGACATTTTTACAAGATACAGTACCTGATTAGAACTGGCTTTTTCAAGTCTGTCAATCATAATTTCAAATTGCAAAGGCTTAATTTCCATCTTTCTGTTAAGTCTATTTAATAAGGTCTCATCTTCTGAATCCATATCATAATCTGGTTGTTCGTTGTCTAGATTAAAGGCTAGAAGAGAAAAAAAAAATTCTTCAAATGAGGTGAAGTTACAGAGTTATATAGTGTTATATAGTCAATCACGAATACTCCTGAAGTAAAAAGCACTGACCAAAGAAGAGCTCATGAGCAGACATAGAATAACTGGTTTTAGAGACTCAGTGGAAGAAAAAATAAAATTTTAATTCACGTATGATTTAAAGTTTAACAGAACAGTAAAAACAGCAACCAAAATTAATTTTTTATTTAGAAAATAAAAGATCACAAATATAAAATATAAAGTAGCAATTATAAAAAAAGATGATGTATTTATCTACAAGGCAGTTTGGTAGCATAATGAGAAGCTATGGAACAAAATTAAGAATCCAGAAATAGACTCAAGTCCAAAGTATATGATGAGAATATCATTTCAAATCACTAAAGATAAAAAAAAATTTTTTTAAGAGGTGTGGACAAGACAGACTAGTTATCTTAAAAAAAAATTTAACATTTGCAGCAATATAGATGGACCTGAAGGCATTATGCTAAGTGAAATAAGTCAGAGAAAGACAATAATGTATGGTCTCATTTATAAGTGGAACTTAAAAAACAACCCAAACTCACAGAAAGAGATCAGACTTGTGGTTACCAGAATCAGAGGGTGGGATAAGGGAGAAATGGAGGAAGGTGAAGGAGGAGTATGAAAGATCACCAAAAACTGCTAGGAAAGTACAGTTTTCAAAATTTCACTTTTAAGGGTACAGTTTCTTCTCTTGGCTATACCTCAGGTTTTATCATCCACTAACAAAGAGAACAACCAACATGGCAGGATTATCAAGAGATACTGCTTGAAATAGTCTTAGGGATATGAGCTAACAGCAAGAAATCTGCTGTTTAAAAAATGAAACCATCTTCAAGGATTGTCTAGCTCTGAAAAGCTGAGTTCTGAACTTGGTCAGAAATTTATTCCTGGGCCCTTGAAGTCACCTGTTTCTTTCAATGAACTGACAAAAATCAGTAAGAGCTACTCACTAATATTTATAATTTGATTTACAGTAATATTATTAAAAAGTATAGACATTTCTGCTGTGAGTTCCTAAAAGAAAAATCCTCTTTATGCAACACTGTGTACAAAAAATAACAGCTTATGAAAAATCTATATAACTTTGTTATCAGAGTCCAAACAAATCAAATATGTTATATTAGATGGCCACATAAGCCACTCAGAGCAGTGGGCTACCACCTCAAGGAACACTAAAATTGCATGAAAATAATGAGTGGAATTGCTGGCTTGTGGGTGCTGAGACAATGCAAACTGTAAGAAAGCTCAGCATTGGGTCTCCAGGAGGATGCGCAGCCTGCCATGAGCTCAGAGCTGTGCAAGGCTCGGGGTTTACCTCTCTGGGGAAGGAACCCTAGATGAAGGCACTCAGTTTTAGTTTTATTAATATAGTGGTGAAAGGCTCTTTACATGTGGAGCAGTCAAGCTAAAGCCTTTGCTCCTAATGAAGATTTTAATCATTCTGTTGCTATTCTAGCCCACTTTGAAAATAATTTTTCCACAAGGAAAAATAATAAAAGAACCAGGACAACTTCCATGTAGTACTGACCCCACTCCCCTTTTTACTGACTGCTGTTGAGCTAATTGGTATCATAAATACTTGTGCAAAACAGACTGTACAGCAAATCTGTATTACTAAAAATAAAATAATTCTATCTAGATCACCTGTCCTGATATTATTTTTCTTATAAAATTCTAAATGATACAAATTCTGTCATAGCTCTTTCTGTAATGAAGGAGGTATTGTTTATAAATCTTACCAACTGATAAATTAGAGAAATGTATATAAAATATTTTATAGGCAATCATCTACATAATTACATAAGCATCTATGTTACTATTCATGCCCAATTTGCATTCAAAAGGCTTTTTTGGAGGGGGGTGTCAAGAGAAAGTGTTTTATTTTTTAATGTGGTAAAACACACGTAATATAAAATTTAACGTCTACACCATTTTTAAGTGTACAGCTTAGTGATATAAGTACACTCACAATGCTGTGCAACCATCACCACCATCCATCTCTAGAAGTACCCAAGGATTTTATTCCCTAATTTACTACTACTATTTCTTGTTATGCTTCCAAAAATATGGAGATACTTAGTACTATCTAGAAATAATACCTATCTCCTACATGTACCACAGAAACAGTTTACAGAGTGAATCAAAATATGTTCGTAAAACACAGTTTGGCACTAATTCAATTTATTAAGTGCTTACTTAATGGGTCAGGTTGAAAGCTAGGTATAGTAGATGAAGAGATGAATCCCTGTCCATAGTTCCTCATTTTGAGTATGACAGTATTAACTTTTACCTGTCAACACTCCTGGATAGGAAAAGAACTTTCTGTCTCTCTAGGTTTTCCTCACACACATACCTGGTGGTCACTGGGCCTAGGACATTGTTTTTTGTTTTGTTTTGTTCTCCCCATCATTACTTATTTACTTCTGCAGTGCGTCGCAAGTCTTGCCCACATCTGGTCAGTCCCAAAACTATTCAACTCCAGGACTGGTCCAGTGACAGAGCTGCCCACAGCTGAGCCCAGGAAGTGTCAGAGCCTGTTGAGGCGCTGTATGGCATGGGCTGCATCCTGAAATGGAAGTGTGGAAAGCAGTCCTCCCAGCACCAAGCAACTCCATGTCCGCCAAGCTCCCAGCTCAGGGAGGGCTTAGAATATTGTTTATTCATCTTAATAAAGTATTACACTACAGTCTCCTTTAAATTGCTTGACCATATCCAGTTTAGGTTTTGTCTGTGTTCTGATTTAGAGGAGTGGTATGACTACATGTCATGCTTCTTTTGGAGACTTGTAGTAAAGGGTTAACTCGGGTACATATTTCTGAATTTTAGTTCTTTGAAAGGGACTTGCACCACTGATAGGTATTGTGTACCACTGATGAGAAAGATTCAATTTCCATTCCAAAGGAGTAAACCCTTTTAAAACAAGCCTGGCAACATCCCTCATGTTCCTCCTTTCCTACCAGGTACCAGGTAGTATAGCTCTAGCAAAGAAAGAGGAAAAAGGCCATTCTGACATTAAAAAGAACATGACCAGAGAATACACTACCAAAATTCCCAAACACATCCATGGAACGTGCACCTCATACACCAGGAAAACTGAAAAACTCACCATGAAGGAGATGGAAACCCCACATGTGTGTATTACTCACAGGCTCAACAAAGCTGTCTGGACTAAAAGAACAGGAATGCACCCTACCATATCTGGGTACGTTTATTCAGAAAACATCATTAATGTGGAGATTGGCCAAAGAAGCTCTATACACTGGTCACCTATGTACACATCCTCACCTTCAAAAACTTGCAGGAGAACAGGAGAACAGTTTACAAATCCAAAAACCAGGGGGCTTAGCATTTCTTCTTTCCACCCAGTGTAATGGGCATCTTGTAAAACAATGGGTAAACTAGGGTCATCTGTGTGGTTTACAGTGCATCTAATAATAAGATGTTCTGCACTAATATCCTAATGAAAAACTGCACTGGGCTCATCAATGGCACACAATACCTAAGAAAGGCAGAAGTCCCACTACATATTGTCCCTGAGTTAACAAGGGGCAAAGCTGACTACTGAGAAAGAAATTCTATCTATTAATAGATCGATCGATCTATCTACCTATCTCACCTACCTATCTACTTATATTGAAGTATAGTCAGTTAAAACATGTCAATTTCTGGTATGCAGCATAATGTCCCCATCATGCATATATATACACATATATTTGTTTTCATATTTTTTCATTAAAGGTTATTACAAGATATTGAATATAGTTCCCTGTGCTATACAGAAGAAATTTTTTAATCTATTCTTATTTATAGTGGTTAACATTTGCAACCTGAGAAAGAAATTTTAAATGAAAGCAGTAAAAAAATATAAAAGAAATACGATTAAGAATGAAAACTTCTGAAGGTGTTCTCCCTCCACAGCACAGAAAGCTTTTTGAGAGCATTATTTTAAGGTCTGGCCAATGTGGTCAAGTGGCTAAGCAGATAGCTCTATGTGCTGAAGAGTAAGAAGTTGGAGTTCCATCTAAGGAAGATCAAGGCCCATAGAGGCAGACCTTCCTACTTCACACCTTAGTTAAAAGAAAAAAAAAAAAAAAAATCAAGCCATACCCCACCAGACAGTTAATATGATTTAAAAAAACTAATCATTTAAAATCATGATAAAGTTACAAAACAAAGGGGGAGAAAAGGCTGTCAAGTCCAGCTTGAATACTTCCAGTGAAGGGGTAGAGAGATGTATTGACAGTTGCTTCTTAGTATACTGAGTCAGTATCTGTCTTGTATACTTTCTTCTTTCATGCCTCTTAACAATTATGTTCACTTTCATATTAAAGAAAAAAAGTTTTCATCTAAAAATTCACTCATTCACACATTTTCTCTCCAATTTGAAATAGCAATCAAACATAAGCAGTACTCTGAGATTTAAAACAGTTTCACAAGTAAAGTGATGTAAACAAGAGAATGGCAACTCCTGATTAAAAAAAATTTTTTTAAATCAAAATTACTCCATTTTTGTTAGGGAACATTTTTTACCTAAAGTTACTTATCTTCTAAACAGGTATCAGAGAAAAACAATTAATGAGGCTGCAGATACTAGGGGCCATGAGAATAGAGACAATACTTATTACTATACTTTCAGATAACTTTCCTTACTAGCTTATTTTTTCTGAAGTTCAGTATATATCATTGAGTGTCTATAATGTGCTGGGTTCAAACAGAGAGGAAGAATGGGGGTGCTCAGATTAAGTGCTTCCTGAGTCTTAAATTTTTTTTTTAAATCTATGTGCAACTTGTCAAGAGGAAAACTAGAATGAACAAAGATATACCGGGAAATTCAGGCTCCAATTAGCTTTACCCAAATTACATAGTAGTTATTCTTCTCTAGTAAAAACAAGATAAAAATCTTAAAAATTAATAGTTCCTAAGGGTAGTCACAGACCAGAACCCAGATGTTTAATTAATAACATAATTCCTTTTCCTTTTGTTGGTGGAAAAACAAGTGTGGAGGAAAATTATGTAACTAAATATGGTTACTCAAGCAATATTTAATAAAGTAAAAAAACTCAGCATCATAAAATAAAATTGGGATAATTTTCATTTTTAGAAAGTTTTTTTCTTACTCTTGGAATCCATTTTGAATTTTCTTCCTCTTTCAAATCTCCCTCTCTCCTCCTCTTTGTCATATTTTTCTCTTTTTAGTACACTACTCCTGGGGTCATGTTAAAAAACAAACAAAAAGAAGTTTACAAATCATAAAAAGTTACATGATTTAGAGCTGAAAACAGCTTATCTTGTACTGTTTGTATTCTGAGGGACAGATAATTGGGTTTTTCCACTGATTTCCTCTTGGAGCAGGTACCGGGGATTGAACCTGGGACCTCTTGTGTGCTGAGTATGCACTCTACCAATTGAGCTATACCCTTTCTCCTAAAAACAGCTTGACTTACAGATCAGAAAACTGAGGGTAAGAACATTGCTGAGCTGAACACAGGTTTCAGGGACTTAACTCATTGAGCTTAGTACTTTTCCCACTACACCACACAGATGCTAAATTAAAAACCCTTCTCATCGTAATAGCAATAGCAAAAAATTCTTTGACTGTCAAACGGAGATAAATTAAAATACTGTTTTTGTTCAACCATGGACTTAAATGCCTAAGGTAATAAATTACACACATTTAATAATCAAAAATTTTAAAAGATGAATTTATAAATAGTCAGTTAACTAAAATGTATATAAAACAAGCTCTTGTGAACCCAGTGCACCAGGCACTCAAGAATCTGTTAAAAACAAACAATAAAAATTAGAAAGAGAACTCTAAGAAGACCTTCCCATTTAAAGTTACTTTACATCAAGAAAATTTCCAACATTTACTTATGAATTATCAATAACGTTTTTTTATGCTAAAAAAGCAACATTATATAAAGCTCCTACTTTCATGCATCTTCAAATTTCCTAAATGCTTACTGCTGGAAACTATTTGCCAATATCCAATCCCTTTGACACAGGCAACAAAATAAGACAGAGGCACTAGTGTACCTTGTTTGTAAAGGTTCTTTTTTGAAAGTGTTAACAATAACACTTTGTAAGAGTGTCATTCACTTTAAAACTTTCTGGTCTATCTCGTCTTCCAGTTCTGCATTTCCTTTCTTACACAACTTTCCAAAATTATGTTTATTAATCCAATGAACCCAGTAACAACAAACTGACTGTATAACATGTATAACAGGCTTCCATCTAAATTAAGACAGATTATCAATTACATAAGCCATAGAGAAAGTGCAAAAGGTAATTCCACATAAAGAGAGCAGCAGGAGCAAAGACTGAGAATTGATGATTTACAAAAGATGCAAATTATCAATAATGAGTATGGATAACAGGCTATGTGATCGAAATTCAACTTTAAATAGTAGAACAAAAATTCAAAACCTTATGTCCATGGATATTGAATGCACATACATAAAGTGAACCTGTATTTTTAAAAGGCAGAGTTCAACAGTTTTACAAGCCTAGCATCAGCAATGCTATTGCATAGCTAAATCTCAGTTAAATGGAGCCCAGTGTACACTAAAGTGGGCTCTGACTACGGTAAACCTATGCACTAGGAAGCAGTCTGAATAAAACATCTTCCTAAGCGCCCATACACTTAATCTTAAGGAGTCCAGGAGTCTGGCAAAGGCTCAGTAGTCTCTCCTTGATATGAGCAGCATCGAAGCTTTTAAAACAGTGCTTCTTAAACTTTAGCATTCACCAGAGTCTTCTGGATGGATTGTTAAAGCTGCTGAGGTTGATCACCAGTTTCCGATCCAGCAGATCAGGAGTGGTGCTTATGAATTTGTTTTTCTAACAAGTTCCCAAGTGATGCTCTATCTACAACATTTTGAGAACCTTTGATCTAAACCCAAGACTTTGCTCTTAAAATATTATAAACTTTACTTACGCCAAGTGTGAAATATGCTGAACTTTAAAATTTTGTGTCTCATTAAGATCCTCAGGCTTTAAATAGCTTTCAAAGATAATAATGACAAGCTAGTGTATCTCAAAGTTCAGAAGCAACCCAAGCACCATTTCCTCCTCTGCTTGGAGCTCTCCAAGGTTCTGATAGCCTCCAAACCTAGCAATTTTCAATGTTGTACCAAGCGATCATGTGAATGTTAGTCAGGATTCTTGACTTTGATTCTCTGAGACTTCCTTTAATTGTAAGATTTGGCCAGAGACCTTACTTACACTCCCTCCCCAATGTACAAAAAAAGAAAGTGAAGTGCAGAGAGTCCAAGGCCACTTTCTACAAGATTACATAGTGACATAAGTCCCTCTACTGACTATTTCTAAAAACAAAAAGTTCCAGGTTTATACTACAATCAGGATTATTCTTGTAGTCTTTCTTCTGACTAGCCAACTAACCACATTTCTCTCCCACTTTGAAGAATTCACATTTTATATAAATAACAAGTATTACTGGTCAAAATTAGTAGCAATGACAACTATGGGAACCATAGATCATGAGAGTAGACAGTTTGAATCTTTCAGGTAGAGATTTTCATCATTAGAGAAGGGAAACAGTCAGGGATGCAACAGCGATTAAAAAAAAACCAGGCATATAAAGATAATTATCCTTTCATCCTCCCTCTAATTATGCTTCTTCTTAGTCTTCTCTTTTCTCCTTCAGATTCTTCCTCCCTTGTTTTCTAAAAACTCAACAGACAACTGGGCAAGGGACAATAACAATTCAGGACATAAAAATGCTAAGAGTCCCTAAACATACGAAAAAACCCTCAACTTAATTCATAATAGGAAGTCCAAATTAAAACTATACTGAGAAATCAGAGTAAAGTCTGGGTTTTAGTCAATAATAATGTACCCACACATGGTTTCTTCTTTGACACAGGTGCCACAGTGATGATATTACCGAAACTAAAACTGGATGAGAGGTATTCAGGAAACTCTGTACTACCTTCACAACTTTCCTGTAAATCTAAAATTTTTTCAAAATAAAAGTTAAAAAAAATACTACATTAAGGTGTATCATCTCTTACCTACCAAGCTGGCAAAAATCAAAAAATTCAAGAGCAGTTTTGTGAGCAGGATATGGGGAAACAAGCTCTCCCATACATTGCTAGTGAATGTACAAAATGTTATAACCCCTACAGGGGGCAATTTGGCAATTTCTGTAAGATAAAGACATAATCACACCTTTATGAAATTAGTTATAGTCATAATTACTCACTGAAACACTACCTGTAATAACAAAAGACTGGAAACCAAGTTTCCTTCTATAGGAAACTGGATAATAAACTGACACATCAAAACACAATGGCCTATTATGCCACAGCAATAGTGTGAGGGCACACTCTGCATGCTAATACAGTATAATTTCGAGACTATACTTTTACACAAGTAACAACAACAGATGCTAAAAAGTACATACAGTATACTAACTTTTGTGTAAGAAGGGGTATAAAAATATAAATTCCATAGGAACTTATATAATGAATTTGTACAACGAAACCCTAAAAGAATAGACTAATGAAAGTGGTTGGTTACTTAAAATGGGAGGATAACTGAAGTGAAGGGTGGAGAGGGCTGATGTGGTTTTTGTATATTTTTTATTTTGGAATTTTCTAAATGCATTACCTATTTAAAAATAAAATAAAATCATATTATTTGTGACTCTAAAAACAATTTTGTGTTTTAAGAAAATATTCTGATCCAGAAGATTCTCCCCTACTTTCTGCTCAAACCTCCTACCTTTCTCATTCACTGTGAACAAATTTTTTACCTAGTACACTATGAGCTCAGACATATGGGTTCAGAAAGTATCTAGACTTAACCAGTACAAACTATTCTACAATTATATATGATACATGTAAAAATATATATTCTATTAATATCTAATAGTGTAAAATAGTAATTTATAGAGAACATATCTGTCTTGTCCACTAAATGGTCAGGAACTTGAAAAATTAAATAGCAGTATTCTTACAAACAGATTTCTTTTAATGTTAGCAAAGTATTAAATGGAAAGAAAATAAGTTCAATATACAGAAGATATCAGAAAGATTTGAAATAGAAATCTTAATAGATCTGAAAAAAATCCAAACATGCAAAACATAAATTGGAGAGCAAAGAATAATTTCCTTTACAGAAAGAGAGTATTTACTGAAGATATCACCAAATATTCTTTTTAAAAATTCAGCCCTACTGTAGATATAAAATATCTCATTTTAAAATATACATTTTAGATTTCAAAACATACTACACAGTGACAATAATCAAATCAGTGTAGCACTGACATAAAGATAGACATACAGACCAACAGAACAGAGAGCCAAGAAATAAACCACCACATTTATGACCAAATGATCAAAAAGGGTGCCAAGACTGAACAATGGAGAAAAGATAGTCTCTTCAACAAATGGTGCTGGGAAAACTGGAAATTCACGTGCAAAAAATGAAGATGGACCCTTATCTTACATCATATAAAAACATCAGCTCAAAATTAATTAAAGACATAAACATAAGACCTGTAGCTATATAACTCCTAGAAGAAAACAAAGGATTTGTCTATGATTTCTTAATTATGATACCAATATCACTGACTACAAAAGCAAAGATAGATAAAACAGGACTGCATCAAAATTTCTGCACAGCAAAGGAAACAATCAAAAGAGTGAAAATATGGAGTGGGAGATATTTGCAAACCATATATCTGAGAATGGGTTAACAACTATAGCGTATAAAGAACTCTTACAACTCAAGAAAAAAAATGATTTTAAAAATTGGCAAAGAATTTGAACAGACATTCTTTCAAAGAAAATATATAAATAACCAACAAACACATGAAAAGAAGCTCAACTCCACTAATCATTCGGGAAATACAAATCAAGACAATAAGATGTCACCTCACCTCATTAGGATGGTCACTATTGAAAAAACAAAAATTACACTGTTGGTGTGAAGGTGGAGAAGTTGGAACCCTTGTGCACCACTGGTAGGATGGTAAAATAGGTGCAGCCACTGTGGAAAAAATATAAAGGTTCCTCAAAAGTTAAAAGTAGAACTACCATGTGATCTAGCATATATCCAGAAGAGAGATAAGTGAACACTCATATTCACTCCAATATTATATACAACAGCTAAGGTGTGAAACAACTAAACGTCCATCACATACAATGGAGAAATTAAATGTGGTATAAACATACAACGGAATATTATTCAGCCTTTAAAAAGATGAAATCTTATCATATGCTACAACATGGATGAACCTTGAGGACATTGTGCCAAGTGAAATAAGCCAGTCACAAAAAGGCAAATACCACAGAATTCCATATAAATGAGATATCTACAGCAGTCAAATTCATAGATACAAAGAGTAGAGTGGTGGTTAGGGACTGGGGGGAGGGTGTAACAAGGAGTTTAGAGTTTCAGTCATATAAAATGAAAAAATTCTACAGATCTGTTGTACAATGATGTGCATACAGTTAACAATACTGTAATGTAGACTTAAAAACTGCTAACTGAGAAAATTTGTTACGTGTTTCACCACAACAAAAACCCCAGTTTAACATGAATTAAGTCCCAGGAAACAGGCAAACCCAAACTGAGGAACATTCTACAAAATACTTGGCCTGTACTCAAAATGTCAGCGGCATGAAACAAAAAGACTTAGGAATAGCCCTAAGAGATGTGACAGCTGAAAGCAACATATTATCCGTTTTCCTTCACTATATGAAACTGGAACGAAAATAAGGTGAACAGATTAGGTAATTGTATTGTATCAATGGCAATTTACTGATTTTGATAACTGTGCTGTGTTTATGTAAGAGAATGTGTTTTTAAGAAACACACACTTAAGTATTCAAAGGACCATGACATCTGTAAATTACTTTAAAAGGGTTCAAAACAAAAATGTGGAAGCAAGGCCATAGCTGAACTGAAAGCATCATCAATCATATAAAGGATATAACGAGCATCTACAGACCACATTATCCAGCAGATTACACATTCTTCTCAACCTCACATGGAACACAGACCAAGATACCACATCCTGGGACATAAAAAACACTTTAATAAATTTAGAAGAATAAAAATCAAACAATGTCTGTTCTCAGACCACAATAGAATTAAACCAGGAATCAGTAACAGAAAGATAGCTGGAAAATTCCAAAATACTGACTAGAGATTAAACAACACACTTACAAATATGGTCAAGAATGAGATATCAACAGAAATTTTAAAATATTTTGAACTAAGTGAAAATTAAAATACAACTCATCAAAATTTGTGGGATGTAGCAGATACAAACTACTATATATAAAATAAACATAAGGTCCCAATGTATAGCACAGGAACTACATTTAATATCATGTAATAAACTATAATGAAAAAGAATATGAAAAAGTATGTATTTGCATAACTGAATCACTAAGCTGTACACTAGAAACGTAACATTATAAATCAACTATACTTCAAAAAAATTTGTGAGGTGTAACAAAAACAGTCCTTAGAGGGAAATTTATAGCATTGAATGCTTATATTAGACAATAAGAAAGATCTAAAGTAAATAATCTAACCTTCCACTTCAGAGAACTAGAAAAGGACAGCAAATTAAATCCTTGTGTACTGTTCATAAGAATGTAAACTGGTACAAACAACCACTATGGAAAATAGTATGCAGGTTCCTCAAAAAATTAAAAATAGAACTACAATGATTCAGCAGCTTCACTTCTGGGAATACAGACAAAGGAAACAAAAACACTATGTTGAAGAGATATCTGCACCCCCATGTTCACAGCAGCATTATTTACAATAGCCAAGGCACGGAAATAACCAAAATGCTCATCAACAGATAAATGGAAGAAGTTGTGATATATACGTACAATGGAATATCATTCAGCCATTAAAAAAGGAGGAAATCTTACCCATTTGCAACAATATGGATAGACCCTGAGAGCACTATGCTAAGCAAAATGAGTCAGAGAAAGGCAAATACCATCTGATCTCACTTATATGTGGATATATATATAAAAAAATTTCATCCCCCAAACTTAGAAAAATAGATCTGACTTGTGGTTACCAAGGGGAAGGGGTTAAAGGAGGGGGAAGTGGATGAGGGTGGTCCAAAGGTACAAACTTCCAGTTATAAGATAAATAAGTACTAGGGCTGTAATGTACAGCATGATAATTACAGTTAATAAAGCTATATGATACATACGAAAGTTAAGACAGTAAATCCTGAAAGTTCACATCAAAGGGGAAAAATATTTTTATTATTTTTCTTTTTTGTGTAAAAGTGATGAATGTTAACTAAATTTATTCTGGTAATCATTTCAAAATATATGTAAAGCAAATCATTATGCTGTACACCTTAAACTTATACAGTGCTGTGTGTCAATTGTATCTCAATAAAAGTAGGAAGAAAAAAAGAGCATGGATTCTGGAATCTGATTGCCTGGTTCAAATTCTGGCTCCCCTAGTTATAAGGTCTTGGGAACATGCTCCTAAAACTCTGTATTGACAACAGACCCTTACAACCTCTGTAAAATGTGAAAAATTACCTACCTCATATGGTTTTCATGGGCATGAAATAAGGTAAAACATACAGATTCCTTACAATAATATTTGGTTCGTAATAAATGCTCAATATGTATTAATCATTATAAGATATTAAGGGACAACACCTAAACCTATTACTTATCCACATTCCACAGCTGGACAGTTAGTGATGTTCAGTTCTGTTCTCTCCCTCAACTTCTCATCCAGTCAGTTACAGAATACTGCCTAAATCTGTTCAAATTGCTGTTTTTTAAACCTATATACCTCATTGGCTCTAGCCTGGAGTTTTGCAGACGTAACTATGACTTTGTGGCACTGGGTTAGATGATGGTAGGGGGTAGAAACTAATGTGTCAAATACCTTTAGTTGTTCTAAAATTATTTATTTTATTCTTCAAGCAATCATGTGAGGTGTTACTTTTTTCCCACTGAATAGAAGTTTCTAAAGTTCAGATGAGCTATCTACCTTGACCCAAGTAACACAGTTAATAACTAAAATAAGTACCAGAGCTAGAATGTCCCATTAATAACACATTATACACACTTTGTGTCTTAAGCACTCTGGCAATTAAAACCCTTTAGGAGGGCAAAGGGGAAGGGGGGATATCCTAAGGGTATTTCCTCAGATCTGAAGTTATAAATATGCCCATAAGGACGTAGGTAATGGCATCTTACAAACTTTATTATAACTCAAGATTACGTAGCTGAATGAGATAATCAGATTGTAAATGTCTCTCAGTCAAATTATGCTTTATCTAAAAACAGTTCATTACACACTACTCACTGCACACAAGTGCTTTGAAAAAAAAATTAATTTTAAAAGCCTAAAATCCTATTTTCCCTTGAAATGCAAATTACATTTTACTAATGCAAATGACTAATTTACTATTATTTACTACCATACAAATTCATTATTTGACTAATATACAAAAACCACAAATAATCTGGGCCTAAAACTCCTTAAGTGTAAACAAAAACCTTCAGTTCTGGCTTGCTTTCTTATATATTCCTGCTGACCCCTGAAGGACATAAAACTAACTTCTTATACTATTTTACAGTTTAAAAATATTAAAGTTATTTAATCATGGAAAAAGTGCTTACTGTACAATAGGTAAGTAAAAAAGCAAAACCCACAAACACATACATAAAAACACAAAGTAAAATGAAATTCTGAAACAAGGGGGATGAATACAACTTTCATCTGGTTATCTCTCAAGATGGGATTAACTTTTTGCGTAGTTGACATTTTACTTTTCATTATAAAGAATACACTGCCATTTCTCAAAAACAAAGAAACTCACAATCTATTTTCTTAGTTTCCATCAGAGAAACCAAGGAGATTCTTAAGCCAGTGATGAGAAACTACTATTTCTTTGAACAAGATCCAATTTTTGAGGGGTGGCTTTATTTAACCTCCAATGGAAAGGGGGAAGTCTTACAGTTCTACAATCTTGATTGCTTTATTGACTTTATTGGTGAATGTTAGTGAGAAAATGATTATTTTAATCATGAAAATAGTGTTATCTTGGATTATTTAAAAAGCAACATCATCATAGAGGCAGCTTTTAATTCTTTGACCTTTTACATCATCTATTATCCATTTTTAGCCTCTTCTGAACAACAAGAGGTATTTTAACTGTTATTTTTTTTTTAAACAGACAAAGAAAACAAAGACCACCTGACCAGGATCCTATGAAGCCCAGTGCATCACATTCAAAGCAAACTTTATTGTTTGCCAAGCACAGTGCTCAGATTTAGAAACAAATTACTGCCATACAGCCCTTTCCCAACTTGGGCCTCCCTCTACTTGGGTTGCAGGACTGTCTTCAAGGATGGTTTGGACTAGGAGGAAGCAAGACACCCACAGGCACTAGAAGAGGTTCTCTAACTCTGTTCAGTTAGTTCCTAAAGCCCCAAAGTCCTGGCTGGTCCCTTCTTTCATGAGTGTGCACAGCTGCACACATGTATATGCATATGTGTATGTGTGTGTTGGAGTGGGAACAGTTTTGAAAGCCTCAGCCCATATTGTTGCCCTAGTGGTGTTCCTCCCATTGTCTTTGATTAGCAAAACTCAAAAGGCTCTTTTAAAAATTGGATCTTGGGCTTTCCCAAACGCTAAAACTTAACCCTCTTTCATTGAAGCTTCTCAATATTCTAAGCAAATTGTAAAATGTGTTTTTGTAACTCTTGTGGTTCATTTTTCTTCAAGATCTTCCCTCTCCCTGGCACCTTCCCTCAGCCCCATGCACAGTGATCTCCCACTTATCAATCCCCTGCCAGGCCAAAGCAGAAGTATCACAAGAGGTGTTTGCATCTGTCTTTCACATTCAGGATTCCCTTTTCTCTCAGCAGACAATCTAGGCTCTATCCTGCAATTTATACATTAAAATAAAAACCCTTCACTCCCATCGTTGATTCTATCATCATCCACATTTGAATAGTAATGAATTTCTGTTTAATGTGTATCAGTATCTGTATCTTACAACCATGAGCCATACTGACAAGTAGTATACCATAATTAAACACGCACACTACAGCCAGATGGCGTGGGTTCAAATTCTAACTATTCCATTTGCTAGCTGCATTTCCTTGGGCTCTTTATGTTAATATTTAACCAGAGGGTAAAAATATTAGCTGCCTCGTAAGGATTCCTTTGAGGAGTACTGACTCACTGTATGTAAAACACGAACAGGACCTGGGCACAGCAATTTTCTTACATCTTTTACCAATAACTGTGGGAAGAAAAGTTTAGCCTTCTATTTAAATTTTCAGGTAATAAGCATATGAGAAACTATTTTTATAGGTAGATAGCCCATGAATTATACTACTGAGGTAAGACAGGAAGGAAATTTAGTCTTTTATGGTAGACAGCAAGACAAAACAAAATGCTGAACACCGCCAACTCTGAGGGCAGTGGGGTGACTCCCCACAGCAGAAGACTCTCCCATGAAGATGCTAGCTGCTAGGTGAGTATGTTGACAGGCTACTTCTGGTAACTCAATTAGCACAATCAGGATATACACTCATGAGTGGAACTGCTGGGTCATATGGTAGTTCTATTTTCAGTTTTTTGAGAAACCTTTATCCTATTTTCCATAGTGGTTGTATCAATTTATACTCCCACCAACAGTGTACGAGGGTTTCCTTTTCTCCACATCTTCATCAACATTTGTTACTTGCGTTCTTTTTGACGATAGCCATTCTGACAGGTGTAAGGTGCTATCTTACTGCGTCTTTGGTTTTCTTTTCATGTGCCTGCTGGCCATGAGAAATTCCTCTTTAGAAAAACGTCTATTCAGGTCTCCTGCCCATTTTAACATCAGGGGTTTTTGGATGTTGAGTTATATGAACTGTTTATTAATGGACCCACTTATTTATTTTTGCTTTTATTTCTTTACTTTAGGAGACAGACTCAAAAGACTATTGCTGCAATTTATGTCAAAGAATGTTCTGCCTATGTTTTCCTCTAGGAGTTTTATATTATTGTTCTTACATTTAAATCTTTAATCCATTTTGAGTATTTTTGTATATAGTGTTAGAGAACGTTCTAATTTCATTGTTACATGCAGCTGTCTAGTTTTCCCAGCACACTTACTGAAGAGACTGTCTTTTCTCCAATGTATATTCTTGCCTCCTTCGTCATAGATTAATTGACCATAAATGCGTGGCTTTGGTTCTGGGCTCTCTATCCTGTTCCATTCATCTATGTCTGTTCTGTGCCAGTATTACACTGTTTTGATTACTGTAGCTCTGCAGTATAGTCTGAAGTCAGGCAGCATGATTCCTCTGGCTCCGTTCTTCTTTCTCAAGACTGTTTTGGCTATTTGGAATCTTTTGGGTTTCCACACAAGTTTTTAAATTCTTTGTTCTAGTTTTGTGAAAAATGTCATTCTTTTTTAATAGTGGACATAAGTAAATGCATCCAGGCGCAAAGGGGACACTCCTTATACTCAGATTTCCCTTTCATCTCTCTACCCTAGACTGCCAAATGATTATTTTGTTTTTCCCCAAATACCTAGCATTACTTAATACTGAATATCTGCTAAGTTTTAGGGGTCCTCTTCCTTTCCTGGATTAGTAGTTACCCGGATATTGCTCTACCATTTCAGCCCTAGTGCCCACACTCACAATTATCCAAGGACAGGAGGCTTAGCACAATTTTAAAAAGATAGGAAGATCCCCAAAGGCAGCTAATCTGAGTGCGGGTTGCCCTCAAGGCCTGACCTTGCTCACTGCCCCTGTTATTCCTCCTCTGACCACCTCAACCTGGGACCTAGCTTCACCTGAAGGGTGTTCTCCACAAATCTGACACAATCCCCTTCTGTACTTTTGGCATGGCTTTTCTAATATTTATTTAAATGTGTGATGTCATTTCAAGGGATCTATACTGAATCTGATTTCTTACTATTCAGTGACATTTTTACAAGAAAATGGTGTTCTTAGAATGTATCCTTCTACCAAAAAGTTTTACTATATAAACAAAACAATGCTCTTCACTTGGGACCTCTTCTAACTTCTCTTTCCAAGCAAAACATATTTGCCCTACCAGGGCAAAAGGTCAGTTATCATCATTTTGTTTAACGGGGAGAACAGCAAAAGACATTCCAAGAATAATGAGATTGAAGTTGGACGTTAGACCAACATCTGTCTCACTTTTGCTGAAAACCTAGTGGAATAATACAGGTCTACTTTACACTGAATAAGTGGACTTTTTTCTTCTTTTTCATGTGTAGACTTGACAGTGGTCAGCTTCACTAAGCTGGGAGCTAGTTTCAAGTGTACTGAGGTATACAGCAGTATACACCCACAGACAGGTAACTTTCCCAGGGCTCTTAAGAACTTGGCAACAGACACCAATAGCAAAATTCAGTTTCCTTTGAATGAGTTCCTCTCCCTCCCTGCCTGACAGATAACAAGGTGCTATACCACCAATCCTTTCTCCTGAACTCTTTTTCAGTGAAGAAAGTAAGACATTCAATTGATCTGTGTTTGTAGGTGTAAATGCACTGAGAAGGGGAAGTGAACCTTCATGTCAAAACAAGAAAAGGAGTCCTGTTTTAAAGAAGCATTTAATTGAGTTCAAAACTGGACAGAAATTAATTGCAAATACTTATGAAAACAATATCTAAAGTTCCTTCACGTTCCAAAATTCTGAGATAATTAATAGCAACTGTAAGGCATTACCATATTAAATACAAGGGGTAATGGGAGGTCAAAATAAAGAGTTACTGCAAGGTAAACAAAGTCATTTCCTTAAGGAGAAAAGTTTGGATTCTGAATTTAATGAAGTTTTTAAACTCTAAAAGGAATAAAATAATTTTAATATCTGGGTTGAAGAACCCAAGCAAATTTGTTATAAAAGTAAGTAAAATAGAGGTAGCAAATTTGTTATAAAAGTAAGTAAAATAGAGGTAGCATTTTCTGCATGTGTCACACCACCAACCACTGTGTAGAACTTGCCTATATAAGGAAAAGTTGGAGTATCTTGGGTCATCAAAGACTTGATCTTCTAAGATGCTTTCAATCTGGTCAGAATATCCCAATATGCTGTGATTAAATAAGTTCCCCAGAATACTAATATGGGTTACCATGGAGAACTGGTACTGAAAGGGGCAGAAAGGTTTATCTCATATCCATACCAAGACTGGAGTCATTCCACTCTCAACTCCTATTATTATTATTATTATTATTATTATTATTATTATTATTATTATTATTATTATTTGGTGAGGGGAGGTAATTAGGCTTATTTTATTTATTTTTAGAGAAGGTATTGGGGATTGAACTCAGAACCTCATGCATGCTAAGCATGCACTCTACCACTTGAGTTATACCCTCCCCGCCAACTCCTTCTTGACAGACACTTTTTGTCCTGAAATGACATTGTGAGTGAATAACAGAGCTCAATTTTTAACTTGGATCCACAAAGCAGGTCTCTCAATTTTACTGTACACACCAATAATTTTATTCTTATATTTAATTCTGTATACAGTTTTGAGTCCTACAAGATTGATGTCTCAAAAATATCATGATGTGTATGTTTTTACCTTCACCATTCATTCACTCATTTATTTGGCAAATATTTAACTGCATACCTAATCACATGCTAGGTACTATAGTGGCAATAAAATTAAAAGGACAAAAAAGTCCCTCCTCTCAATGAGCCTTATAACCTAGTGAAGCCACAGAGGGCAAACAATCACAATTAATGGTGGTTGATGCCACATGAGGGTGTGCACATGACACAGGAGGAGGTCTGAGGTAAAGAGTGCCAAGAAATCTGCTTAGAGTGGTCAGGAAAAGGCTCCTAAAGGTAGTCCTGGAGACGAGACTTGGAGAACAAGTTGTATTTTGACAAAGGGAGAAGAGAAGTATAGGATTACGTAAAGGCATGGAGACATGAGAAAATAAGGGATAAGCCAGAGAGCTCATTATTACTGTAGCTAAAAGCATGAAGGGTTAGAGGAATGGGGGGTGAGGTGGGGAAAGTGTACTGAGCCTGCAGTGTGAAACTACGGTGAACGAGATGCAGCTTCTGTTCCAGAAGAGCTTACAGTCTAGAGGAGGAAACAAACCTCCAACAGTTCATTTCAATGGTTGGTATCATGATGGAAGAATTACACAGCAAACTGTGACTGGATAGGCACAAAGAAGGGCCTTAAACATCATATAACGATGTTAAAATTTTATTCTATGGGCAAAAGTTAGTCTTTGAAAAATTCTAAATGGGTAATTATCAAAATAGTGGTAGCATGGATGATGGACTGGAAGGCACAAAGACTACAGCAGAGAGATCAGTATAAAGGATTCCTCAAAGGTTAGGCAAGCAATGTCATGGGCCTGAGCTAAGCCACCCTACTGTGGCAATTGTACCGTGCTTTTTTTCTAGACAGGCAAATGGGAGGGGATTCTTTCAAATTCATCATTAAAAGAAGAAAGAGAAAAATAATCCTGAGCAATATTTTCTGAAATCCCTTAGAAATAAGTTATGTCAAAAAAAAAAATTTTTTTTGAAGCTTTCCTTGAAAAAAAGTCAATGATAACATGAGTTTAAAATTTTAGTACAGATAACCCTAAGGCCATATCAGTAAGTAAACTGTGGAATATTACTTTGATGGAAAATTATATATATACACTGAAAATGACAATCAGAGACTATATGAAAATCTGAGGAACTTAAAATGGAAGTAGAAAAGTTAGGGGGGAAATTGTATGTACAGTATCATTTAGAATAATATATAGAATATATATGCTGACAGACTAAAAGAAAAAAAATAGTTAAAATAATTTTCTACTATCTACTATTTTTATTCCAATTATTACAACAATAAAATAAATGAAAAAAAAATACAAGATTAATGTTTATTGTATCCAATGGGCCCTGACCCAGATGGGCTACACCCAGTTTCTGGTTCTTGATTTCCTAGAATGCTTTTTACAAATGGCCCTGTTGTCTAGCTATATGGTTATTAAACTATTCCCTCCCCACGCCTACCCCCCCCAAAAAACAAACCCCAATAACTTTGCCTTAAAAAATGCTTAAAATTCCTATTATGAACAGCTGTCTTGTTCCTGATACAAAGACAAAATTGAACAAGCTAAAGGGACTCAAAGTCAAGGACACAGAGGAAACAAATCACATAATTTTTCCAAGTGTGTTTCTCTTGAATGTTTAGGAGGAAAGTCTCTGGAAATCTCTGGTTCTGACACCAAGGGCTTTTTAAATGCCATTTAAAAACAATTTAATCAATCAACAAACATGCCATTTATTGAGCATCTAATAAGCCATGCACTTTAAACATACAAAGGGAAAATAAAACATAGTCCCTGCCCTCAAGGAGCTCACAGTCTAAAAGGAGAGAAAGAAGAGTTACAAATAATTGCAACAAAGTATGGCATGAGTCCTCTGACAGAGGTAGGTACATGCTATTGAGATAAGCAAAGAAGAAAGACAGAATGAGAAGTCAGGGTTAAGCTTCAAAAGGGAATTAGGTCTTCAATGAGCTATGGAAAGGGAAAGAAGACTTGAATAGCACATGCTATTCAGGTGTGAAATGAGAAATAACAAGACAAATGCAGATCATTTTAAGTTATTTCCTACGGTACAGAAAGTGAGGGAAACAGCAATGGGAGATGAGGTTAAAGTAGCAGGTAACAAATCACAAAGGGCTTTGTATTCAAACTAGAGCATCTGGCTATTACTGAATTCTGTCAAATCTATATTACCATCAATTACAAGATGCACCATTATTTCATGTACTGTAAGAAAAACAAAGCTTTATATTGGGGTCTATTAAAATTTAACAGAATACTCCTACAAAAAGCTACACTACCAGAGGGCAACAACCTCAGCGTAAGATAAAGAAATAAAATAGCCGTGCAGAAAGGAACAGCAAGATACTGTATTTCTCAACTTGCCCTTAGGTGGGAGGAGAGGGGGAAAAATCTCTCCCTGAGAACTGAATTCCAAGCAGGTCTGCAGCCTACTTGTGTGGTCTAAAACCAAACAAATAAAACTAAAGCTATCAGTGCAGTTCAAAAACAAACAAAACAAACAAGCAAAGACTTTAAAGCAGTCCCAGGTTGGTACTGTCCCCAGATGCCTGGCAAAAACAAGCAAAGTCTTTATATAAATCAGACATTAGTCCAGGACAAAAGTAATTTTAGATGTAATCTCATTTCAAAGATGACAAACTCATATTTCAGAATTAATGAAAAGCAGTAGATCCTACAGTCAGTCTTAAATCTGGAGATGTTTCAGAATAACCTGGAGAACTTTTTAAAAATACTTATTACCAGGCTGCATACCAGAGATTCTCATACAGGTAGGCCTGAAACAGAGCCGTCAAATCTGTATCTCAACAAGCTATTCGAGATTTTTTTTTCTTTAAACACAACCAGACAGGATACCAAGACATTAGCACCTGTCTGCAAAAGCAGCTGAAAACTCCTACTGTAGAATAAAGAACAGTGGATTTTAAGCCAGAATACAATTTGATCAGACCGACACTTTAGGAAGACCATTCTGGTGCCAGTGGACTTTGTGGAGAAGACAGATTACAATAGGGCAAAGACAGGAGATGGGGGATAGTAAATAGAACAGCCAGGGGATTACTGAAATCATTATAAGGCAGGAGATGGTGATCATTTAAATAGCAATAACAGGGAGAAAAATAAGAGTTTCAAAGGAGGCAGAATCAAAATTTTATAAAAACTAGATGAAGGTAGAGGTGTAGAATCTAATTCTAAAAAATTTCAGAAGACTCATACCTAACCAGCACGACAGCCACTAGGTCTTGAAAGATAAATCTTATTTAGGTATGGTAATCTACCAGCTTTTAACTGTAAAATAAAGTGTTAAGTGCTATAGAAAATCCTATACTACATACATATCACATCAAATGTTCCAATACATATCACACTCAAAATGATCTCGAAGGTCAGATGTAAGCATAGAGGGATTTTATTCTTTTGTGTTTTACATTTCTATAAATCCGAATGTATGAATTGAAAAATTAAATCTCTTTGGGCAAAAAGAGAGAATGAATTTTCACTGGTTGATAAATTTAAATTACAAACAGAAAACAATGAATTAACAAACTTACGCTGAATATGAATGAACTGTTTTGGCTGTTTAAACTCTCCTTTGTACAAGCGATTGTAATAGTTGACGTTGCTCTCTGCCTCAGGAACTGGAATGACCATGCTCTCTTTTTTTTCTCTAAACACTTGCTGCGCTGAAATGGCTCGCTGTAAATGGTGTTCCTGGAAAACGTAAAGCAGGCAACATAAGTTGTTTAAATATTGTCAGTTCAATACATAATTCTATTTAAAATTTACTTTGTTTAATAATTGCAAAATGCTTTACGAATCAATTACAAACAGCTCCTTTGCCACAGACCTACAGAAAACATAGCCAGCTTTCTCCCTTAATACTTGTGCTCATACATATACCACCTTAGATGATTACAATTTCAATAAGTACAATTTTTTAAGATTAAATATATACATATTCAAAAACTAGAATTCAACATCTCAATTACAAGAAAATCAATCCTTTGTTTGCTAAATTAATTGAAGTGTTTATCACCAATACCAGATTATGGAAAAATACGCAAATAACAGGAAAAGAATTTGCATCACAGATTTTAAGTATCTTTTGCATTTATATACCTGAAACTTCAAAAGTACAAAATTCTGAATAACTCAAATAAGAGATAAGATTATGCTCAACAGACTACACTACTCTCACAGCAGGAAATATTTTTTAACAAAGGTGAAACAAAAACTTTTTATAAAATACATCCAGATTTTAATAACGTTTCATTACTTCCACCACTTAATGGATACTTCTTCACTTGACCTGCTATGGACCATTCCCAACAAAGCACCTTTCTTTACCTTGTGGGAGGTTATTTAGGTCATGTCACTTGCCAAAGGATCCCCTTCATATTTAGATCAATTTTTATTTACAAGGCCTTATTTTGCCCTGACCTTATCTCCTACTTCTCTCTTCCCAAATTTTATTCTAGCCACACTGCTTCCTCTTCCTAAGGTTCCTAAACATCCAAATGGATTGCTTTTGAAATTCTTTCAAGCCTCATCTCATCAAGAGGCCTTCAGTGATTTCTTTAATCTGAAAGAGTATCGGCTATGCTGTAACCCATAAATTAAGATTTATTCATCAGTAGTCATCCTTTCAACATATTTCAGAGCACCGAGGGGGTATAGCTCAGGGGTAGAGCATTTGACTGCAGAGCACGAGCAGACACGGGACTGTATTCCACCACTAAGGAACTTAGCCAGTGGGAGAGAGAGATCGAAGTATGCAATCATGTTTGAATTTGACAAGCATGTCTCTTTTCAGTTAGTCAAACCACTCATTTTGGAAAGATAGACAAAGATATCCAAAGAAAGTAAAATCTAAACTAAGAGTTTTAGGCTCAACAGGGATTGAGCAAGGCAAAAGAAGAAAAGAAGAAAAAATCCAGGCAGAGAAAACAGGGTATCTGAAAGGGACAAAAGCTCAGAGACATTCAATAAAAGGCAGGCAGTTGACAAAGGGTGGATAGGAGGGTGGGTGCTGGCTTATATTTGAGTTTCTTCACCTTCAGTGCCAGATAGAAATGTGTTTTTCTTCAAAAGGTAGGATCCCAAGCTGGAGCACCAAATACATTTCTCCATAACAAATATTACTATCATCTTAGTTAAAATCTATTAGTGTAAAAGCTTTTGAGTTAACTAAGAAACTGTGAGGGGATCAAACACAGGAACAAACAGCATCAAGAAACTAAGAAAGCCAGACCCTGGGCGAGCAATTTCTAGCATTATTTAAGCCCATGTTTTTCTAATACCTTGATATTTCACCTCTCCTTGTCAAAGAAAGTGATGCGATATGCAATGCCACCCTGTATTTACGCAATGTTTTACAGTTTTCAAAGTACATCCACAATCACATGCCTATTAGCTCCTTATAATCTTGGGACACAGAAGTAGCTATAATACCATTTTGTAAATGAGACTCAGCAAATAGCTAAGTAAGAGAGTCAAATTTCAGGACTCTGACTTCAGTGTTTCTTGACTATTCCATTCTTGCTAGAGAAGGCTGGTAAAAATGAAGAACTACATTCTTGTAATGCTTATAATTTACAGACATGGGTGACAAAAGCAAATTGAGCACATTTTTTATTTGAAGAGATTCTTTTGATATATATTTGACTTTGCCCTAAATAAAAAACATTTTTAGGTATTATCTGACTTTTGAAATACATCTTTAACAGATAAAGATTTAATATTATTTTAATTTTACAAAGGAGAGAAATTTTAAAAAGATCATGAACGACTCTCTTAATGCAGCTGAAAGATGACAGGTGAAGCCAGAAATTAAGGAGCCAGACCATGATATACTCCCTCACTATAATTTATAGACCAAATTTAGCTCTAGGGATAAATTCTCAGCTATCATTTCTTTCCCCAGATTATCAGTCTCTCAACCCCCAAAATCAGAAAAAAACAATGGTGTGGTTTCTAGAGGCCTGTGCTTCATACAGTAGCCATAATGCAGGCAAACAGGCAAAAGTCTGCAAGTAAGCACCAGAGTTCTGATTTGTCATTTTATTATGGGAAGGGGCTGACAGGAGTAATGTTGATTCCTTGTTACATGCTGCATTACACATTGGTGAGGTTAAGTAATTTTAAAAAATAACTAAAAATAAAACACTATTGTAATTTCCTTTAAAAACACATACCTTTAACTTACCAACTCTACTAATGGAATTCATCAAAAGGCAACAAACAAATGGCAATGCTGACTAAATTAAAATGCTCATCACGGCATTGTTTATAATACCCCCTCAAAAGTCTAAATAGCAATAAATACGGAATTAGTTATATAAATTGTTACATTCATAAAATGGAACTCTTAGGTAGTAAAAAAACAACATACTGTAAACGTCTATTGATCTGAAAATATATTAGGATATTAAGTTAAAAAGCAAGTTATAAAATAAAACGTATAAAAATAAATGAATACATACATAAAGGAAAAAGCCCTGAAGAATACAAGAATATTCCATAAAATGCTATTTAGATGGCCCTTATTCTCTCCTATGTGCGCTTTTGTACTTTCAGAATTTTTTGTACTAAACATGTAATACTTCCAGAAATTTAAAAAGTGCTATAAAAGTTTTACATCTTAAATGAAGGAACTCTCCACCAAAATACACAAAATCACTTCTTATGGTTACTTTGACATTCTCAAATATACTTTTGAAACCTACCATATTATATCTAAACATTTAGAGTTATTATACATTCTCTCATATTTTTTCTAGTAACGTAAAATTATATAAGCCATTAAAAGCAAACTTTAAAAAAGGCACTAAACAAATTCATGACTTTTAGTCTATGTAATAAGTATCATGCGCAGTCCTACAAGGTACAGGGTAAGAATATTTTTTCTTTTGGAGATGAGTAAATTAAAGCTCTATGATTTCTATGACAGAAATCAACAGGGCTGAAATTTGAATCATTATTAGTATGTCTCTTTTACATCTTGTCAAGCTCATTCCCCAACTTGTTGGGTTTCAGAAACTATCAATTGAGTTATTTTGCATACAAAGTCAAACATTATTCACTGATATTTAAAAAATTCACATTCAAAATTCCCAATTAAAGACGGTCAACTGAATACCTACATTATTTACTCTACTTCATTGTAACAGTAAACTTACCAGCAAAGGACTAAGAAACTTTTAAAGCCACAATGACAAGGTGAATGAGAGATGAGCCATCAACACAAAACAGAGTGTAGCAAAATTCTGGGAGATCAGAATCAAAAGAGGAAGTGTCAAATCATTGCAGAGAAGAAAAAGATAAAAACTGAGCCCATCTGCCATGCATAAAACCAATGATAGGGGATTTTGAAACACTAGCTAGAAACAGAATGAGACAAGCCATTCTTCACCCACTCCTCAAAAGTATATCAGTCTACACAGACAGAAGAGGGCACCATTGAACTAGGAATGTTGTGAACCATCCCAAATCTACAAAAATGAACAGAAGAAAACTTAGTAAGTCTATTACTACTATTAAAAATCAGAAAAACAAGATTCAATCATACCTCTAACAATGAGCTCTCTCTACTCTGAAGGGGAGGGGGAGAAAAAAACTAAGTAAAATGCTCCAACCTTAATTAAATATCCCCCCCAAAAAAGCAGTTTAGGAAAATGAAAAATCACCTTGATTAAGAAACTTAAAAACTAAGATCAGAGAAGGGGGCAAAACATTCAGGAAAAAAAATGGGAAGAGTTGACTGAACTTAGCAAAGAAAGAAAGACAATTACCTCAGAGACAAAAGCTAAAATTACTAGAAGCCCAGTGTAAAATATGTTCAACCAAAGACATACATAAGTGTGTTGTATAGAGGTTGTCAAATAACCTAGAGAATAAAAATAAGGTGATGAAAAAAGTAAAATGAGTGAGAAAGAAAATGGGAGGATGTAAAAACAGGCAAAGAAGTAATGACATTCATATACCTGGAATCCTTGAAGAAGAAAAATAAAACAAAAGAAAAATGCAATACAGTTAATCTTTAAGATAAAAGATATGAATCTACTTATCAAAAAAAGACCAACAGGGAGCAAGAGGCCCATGAGAACGTACACTATCAGACAGGATCTGATACTGCTAGGTACAATCAGGAGAAAACACTGTTCATGTCTTCTCCCTTGGGCAGGAAAAAAGAAGGGTGGAACATATGTCTAACATTTCAGCTTTTTTTTGGGGGGGGGGGAGGTTGCCCAGGGGTCTAACTTCTGACTCATTTAACTCAGAAGGCTAACTGAACCAGCATTCTTTGGATGCCTGGGGCCTGTGGAGAACAAAAAAAGGACTCAGACGCTTGTTGAAACATGAGAAAACTTGTAGTACCACTGACAGACACCAGAGGGAGCAGAAGATTACAAGCTTTGAAAAAGAAACCAGCAAACCTCTCTAACTGGGAAATAATGTGCACGTGGCCATAGAAGACACATCCCCAGAAAAGGTTTTAGGGGCTTCGGGACTCCCTACCTGGGGTGAATGATAAAGGTCTTCCCCTATATGAAGCCAATTCATAAAGACTAGGAGTGATGGTTATTTTTTCAAATATACAAATTACAGCAAAAAATAAACAAGGTACACGAAGAAACAGAAAAATATGGTGCAAAGGAACAAAACCAATCTCCAGAAACTGACTCTAAAGAAATAGAGATCTGAGAATTATCTGACAATAAAGTTTAAAAATAATCATCTTAACAAAGCTCAATGTGCTAAATAAAGAGAACTCAAATAGACAACGAAACAAAATCAGAGAAAATAATGCATGAACAAAATACAAGTATCAACAAAAACATAGAAATATAAAGAAGAACCAAATGGAAAGTCTGGAGCTGAAGATTACAATAACTGAATTGAAAAAATCCACCGAAGGGGATCAACAGCAGACTTGATCAAGCAGAAGAAACAATTAGTGAATTCCAAGAAAGGTCATTTGAAATGATCGAGTCAGAGGAACAAACAGAAAAGCCTACACTAATACATGTTATAATCAAACTGTCAAAAGTCAAAGACAAAGAGAGTCTTGAAAACAGCAAGGGAAAAAACAAATCATCAGGCACAAGGGAGCATCCGTAAGATTATTAGCAATTTCTCATCAGAAAGATTACAGGCCAGAAGGCAGTGTGATGATATATTAAAAGCCCTGAAAAAAAAAAAAAAAGTCAACCAAGCTACTATATCTGGAAAAACTGTCTTTCAAAAAATGAAAGAAATAAAGATCTACCCAGATAAATGCTGAGGGAGTTAATCACAAGTAGACGTGTCTTATGCCTTATAAGAAATTGCTAAAGGGAGTCCTTTAAGTTGAAACAAAAGGACACTAAAGAGTAACATTCAGAGAGCATCTGAAAACAAAGCTCTCTTGTAAAGATAAATATATAGACAAATACAAAATCTTGTAATACTATAATGATGGTACATAAATCACTTTTAATTCTGGTACAGAATTAACAAAATAAATGCCTAAGAAATAACAATTAAATATAAAACTATGACAATGAATGCAAAATATAATAAGATATAATTTGTTACACCGATAACATAAAGTGGGGAAGGAGATGTAAAGATTCTGAACTTTTCTACATGACTGAATTTATCAGTTTAACAGAGTATTATTACAACTATATGAAGTTTTATGTAATCCTTATGGTAACCACAAAGAAGATGCACAAAAGAAAGGAATCAAAGCCTATCACTACAAAAACCAACAAAACACAAAAGAAGGTAGCAGGAGAGGAAAAGAGGGACAAAATAAGTAAAAAAACACAGAAAAAGCAATTAACAAAATGGTAGAATCAGTCCTTTACCATCAGTAATTACTTAAAAGGTAAATGGAATAAACTTTCCAATCAAAAAACAGAGTAACTAAACAGATTAAAAAACAAAATCCAACTACATACTATCTCATTTTAGATATAAGGGGATACATAATCTGAAAGTCAAGGGATGGAAAAAGATATTCTATGCAAAAGAGAGCAAGGGTAGCTAAATATACATCAGACAAAAAGACTTTAAGTCAAATACTGTCATAAGTCACAAAGAAGTACATTATAAAATGAGAAGAAACATGAAGCTATAGTAACTATAAATATATATGCACATAACAGCAGAGCACTCAAATATAAGGATACACTGGCTGAACTGAACAGAGAAATGCATGGTAATATAGTAATAGGAGGAGATGTCAATACTCCACTTTCAATAACGAATACATCAACCAAACAAAATACTGAAAAAGACACAGAAGGCTTGAACAACTAAGACCGACTGAAACTAACAGACATACACAGAACAGTCCATCCTACAGCAGCAGAGCACACATTCTTCTCAAGCACACACAGAACATTCTCCAGGACAGACTACATGTTAGGCCACAAAACAAGTTTTATCAAATTTAAGACTGAAATCCTAATAAGTATCTTTTCCAACCATAGTGAATTAAACTCGAAATCAACAGCATAAGGAAAACTGGAAAATTCACAAATACATGGAAACTGAATAACATAGTTTTGGACAATTAATGGGTCAAGAAAGATACTATAAAGGAATTTAGAAAATAGTGAGACAAATGAAAATGAAAGCACAACAACAAAATTTTAGGGATGCAGCAAAAGCAATAAATACTAAGAAGGAAGTTCATAGCAATGAAATTCCTACCTAAAATTTAAAAATAAGAGATCTCAAATCAACAACCTAACTTTACAACTCAAGGAATGAGAAAAAGAACAAACAAAACCCAAAGTTAGCAGAAGGAAGGAAACAATAAAGATTAGAGCAGAAATAAATGAAATTAAGAACAGAAAAATAGGGGGGAAAAGCCAATAAAATTAAAAGTTGTTTTGAAAAGATTAACAAAATTTATAAACCCTTAGCAACATGAACTAAGAAATACTCAAACACCAAAAATCAAACTGAAAGAAGACATTAAAACTGATGCCACAGAAATTAAAAGAATCATGAGAGATTACTACAACTATACAACAACAAAATGGATAATGTAGAAGAGACAAATAAATTTCTAGAAATATACAACCTACCAACACTAAATCATGAAGATATTTAAAATGTAAACTATAACTAGTAAGGATATAATCAATATAATCATATAATATAATCATATAATCAATATAATCAATAATCAAATACCTCTCAACAAAGAAAAGCTCATCATCAGATGGCTTCACTGGATAATTCTATCAACATTTATAGAATTAACTACAATCTTTCTCAAACTCTCCTTAAAAAAAAAAAAAAAATTGAAGAGGAGGGAAAACTTCCAAACTTGTTTTATGAGGCCAGTGTTACCCTGATATCAAAATCAGACAAAGATTCTACAAGGAGGGGATAAGTGAAATGGGTAAAGGTGGTCAAAAGGTACAAACTTCTAGTTATAAGATTAATATTTTCTGGAGATGTACTGTACAGCACAATGACTACAGTTAACAATATGGTATTACATATATGAAACCTGCTAAGAGTAAATCTTAGAAGTCCTCACAAGAAAAAATAAATTGTAACACAGTGAGGTGACAGATGTTAATTCCACTTACTGTGGTAATCATTTCACAATATATACATACATCAAATCATTAAGTTGTACACCTTAAACTGATACCATGTTATATGTCAACAAACTCTCACTAAAACTGGAAGGGGGGAAGCAGAGATACAACAAGGAAAAAATAAACTACAGACCAATATTTCTGATGAAAATCAATGCGGAAGTCATCAATAAAATATTAGCAAACCAAACTCAGTAACACATTAAAATGATTATACATCATGACCAACTGGGATTTCTGGAATGCAAGTATGTGCAATATATGAAAATTGGTCAAAGCAATGCACCATAATAAGAGAATGAAGGACAAAAACCAGATGCTTATTTCAACTGATACATTGAAAAAAACTCAACACTCTTTCATGAAAAAAAATAGTCAACAAACTAGGAATGGAAGGAAATTTCTCAATACAATAAAGGCCATATATGAAAAGTCCACAGCTACCAATATATTCAATACTGAAAAAATGAACATTCTTCCTTTAAGATGAGAAACAAAGCAAGGATGCCTGCTTTTGCCACTTCTATTCAACACAGCACTACTGGAATTCCCAGCGAGAGCAATTATCAAGAAAAAGAAATATCAAATTCGAAAGGAAGAAGTAAAATTATCTCTGCCCACAAAATGATCTTTTATGTAGAAAACCCTAAAGATTTCACACATTAAAAAAAAAGTTGGATCTAGTAAACACACTCAGCAACGTTACAAGATCTTCTGATCAACACACAAATATCAGTTGTGTTTCTATACAATAATAATGCACAATATGCAAAGGGAATTAAGAAAACAATCCCATTTATAATAGCATCATAAAAAGAATAAAATACTTAGGCATAAAACTTAACCAAGAAGATGAAAGGCTTGTATACTGAAAACCACAAAACACTGCTGAAAGAAATTAAGACAGACACAAGTAAATAGAAAGATGCCTTGTGTTCATGGACTAGAAGGCTTAATATTAAAAACAAAACTACCATATTATCCAGTAATCCCACTTCAGGGTATGTATCCAAAAGAACTGAAAACAGGATCATAAGATACCTGCACATCCATGTTTGTTATTTACAATTGCCAAATAGTGGAAGCAACCCAAGTGTCTACTGACAGATGAATGGATAAACAAAATGTGGTATATACATATGATAGAAGACTATTAATCACTCTTAACAAGGAAGAAGGAAGAAAATTCTGACACATGCTACAACCTTGAGGATATTACGCTAAGTGAAATAAGCTAGTCACAAAAGGACAAATACTGTAAGACTTCACTTCTATGAGGTCTGAAGTAGTCAAATTCCTAGAAAGTGGTGGTGCTAGGGACTGGGGGAGGAGAAAAGAGGAAATTGTTCAGTGGGTATAGAGTTTCAGTTTTTCAAGACTGAAAAAAGTGCTAGTTATCTGTTGTATAACACTGTGTATGTAGTTCACATCTAAACATGATTACAATAGTAAATTTTAGTGTATGCATTTTTTACAATAAAAAAAGCTCACCAAGTACCTATCAAAAGTAACTCAGAACAACAGACTGACATATATTCGAATAAAACTATTTCAAAAATAACATCAAGGATTTTACATTCAGCTAAATTATCCTTCAAGTATCAAGGCTATAGGAAGTACTAAGGGAATGCCTTTGGGGACTTTGAGGAATCTACTAGAATAGCACTGTTCAGCAGAAACATAATGGAAGCTACAAATGTGAGCCATGTATTTAAATTTTCTAGTAGTCACACTTAAAAAAGTACAAAGAAACAGATGAAATTAATTTTAATAACTATCTTATTTAAGCCAATATAAATATTCAAACATTATCAATTCAACATGTAATCAATGTAAAAATATTTGGAGATAGTTTGTATTTGTTTCTTTCATTTCACATCTACAAAACTTTTTTATGATACATGTGTTTTACATGTATAGAGCATCTAAATTCAGATCAGCCACATTTCAAATGCTCAACAGCCACAAATGACTAGTGGCTACATATTGGATAGTGTAGCTCATCTTCATCTTGGATTCTTCCAACCAAGGTATGACTGGAAAACTTCAGCAAAATTATATATATACATACATACACACATATATATGCAAATATCTCAAAGATGGGGGAAAGACTGGAGGACTGATGTACAAACATCTGCACACTAAAGTGGAAATACGGCAACTAAAAAGGGGAGAAGAAAAAAAAGATGAGAGCAAAGTAAAGAAACTAACCAATATAACATACAAAAAAAATTAAATATAAAAGAGTTGAGAACAAACATATTCAATCTTATCAATAAATGTGAATGGACTTATTTCACCTATGAAAACAAAAAGATTTTCAGTTTGTCTCATAACCCAAGACTCAACTACATGCTGTATACAAAAAGCCCCCAACACACATAAAAAGTGGGTCAGAAAGAGTAAAAGGAATGGATAAAAGTTTATCAGGTAGTGGAAGACAACAGAAAGATAAGCAGATCCTAATATCAGACAAGCAGAATTCAAGCCAAAGAACCTTAAGTATGATCCAAAATCCACAATTCACAAAAGGTCTTGAATATCTATATACCTATAGCTAAGAATTTCAAAGAATAGGGTATTATGAATGGAGTAGAAGGGTAAGGAGGGAGTGACAATTCCCTGAGCATATACCCTTTAATAGCCCTGAATTTTAGAACCTTGTTAATGTTTCACACATTCTAAAGCTAATCAAAATTAATGAGGATGTGAAGAGAACCCGAAGTAGAACACAAAGAGAACAAATTAATCTCACTTATTAGAAATGAATATTCATATATCTGCAGTGAAGGAGATGGGAAAGAAAGCAATTTAAATTCCTTTGGAAAATAATGATTTGAAGCTCATCTGCATAACATAGACTATATATATTTCAAAGGACTGTTGGGATAATTATGTAAGTTAATAAAGTATTCAAAATAGTCAATAGCACAATGTTAAAGATAAAAGTTTCTTGTTTTTATTAAAACATATCACTAATGTGCAATATTCAAGATAGTGAAAATTTAAGAACAAAGCAAAAAAATTTACAAATTTTGACAATTCAAAACCTTTTTTCGTCACCCATTCGTAAAAAAAATTCACTGAATGTAAAAGATGTCCTCAACCTGATACACGGCAGGCCCCTGTGGAAAACATACAGCTAATACCATACTTAATATTCAAAGACTGAATTCTTTAGCCCTAAGATCAAAAACAGGCCAAGGAAGTCTATTCTCACCACTTCTTACCTAAGTCCACATTTTGCCTGAGTTTCTAGCCAGTGCAGAGTGGGAAGAGAAAGAAATAAGGGCATGCAGATTGGAAAAAAAGAAGTAAAACTATTTGCACATGATATGATCACAAAGGGAGAAAATTCTAGGGAATCAAAAGTTACTAGAAATAAAAAAGTGAACTTTACAAGGCTATGTCAATATTCAAACCTCAACTGTGTTTCTATATACTAGCAACTGAAAAATGAAAATAAAAAGCAATTACCATTTATAACAGTATCAAAATACTGAAGATTTAGGGAGAGTTTTAATGAAATACATGCAAAACTTGCACATCAACATAAATGGACAGATACAGTATGTTTGTGTACTAGAAGCTTCAATATAATTCAAAAATTTTTTTCTAATATGAAATTTCCCCTAAATTGGTCTAGAGACTCAGCACAGTCCCAGTCAAAGCCCCAATTGCCTTTTTTTAAAACAGAAATGGACAAGCTGTTTCTAAAATTCATATGGAAGGGTAAAAGAAATAGACTATCCAAGATAATCTTGAAAGAAATTTGAAAAACATACACAATCTGACGAGCTAAATTACTAAATATGAAGCTAAACTAATCAACAACAGTGTGTTACTAGCATAAGGATAAACATATAAAGCAATGGGAAAAAAGAATAAACCTGGAACTAAGACCCAAATACACACATATAATGAATTTTAGACAAAAGTGTCAATTAATGGGAACTGAATAGTAAGGACAGTCTGGTCGACAAATTGTCTTGACAACAGTTTGGGGAAAAAATGAACCTATACTTCTACCACAAATTATATACAAAAATTAACTCAAAATAGGTCACAGATCTAAAAACAAAGCTTTGTAAAATATACACAACAAAACATAGGAGAAAAACTTGAGTGGCTCTGGGTTTGACAAAGATTTCTTAGACACAAAAACACAAATTATAAATGAAAGATTTAAAAACTGGACTTCTCAAAATTCAGAAACTGTAGTATTCAAAATACATTCTTAAGAAAATGAAAAGAAAAGCCAGACTGGGGAAAAAAATATTCACAGTAAGTATGAGAGGTCTTGTATGCTGAATATATAAGGAACTCTTATAACTCAATTATCAGGAAACAACCCAACTTTTAAAGAAAATGAGCCAATGATTTAAACAGATACTTCACAAAAGTACAGGAAAGACCAATGACCATTTGAAAGATGCTCAACCTATCTGTGTCAGGAAAATGTAAAATAAAACCACAGAAAGTTTTCACTACACATGCACAAAATGACTAAAATTAAGAAACTCACAACAATAACTGCTGGTGGGGTGTCAAATGATATTACCACTTTATAAACTATTGGACAGCTTCCTATAAAGTAACTATATATTTGTCATGTGACCTAGCAATCCTACTGCTAAGTGTGTACCAGAGAAGTGAAATGCATGTCCACAAACAACCTGCACATGAATATCAACTTCAATTTTACTCACAATAGCCAAAAACTGGAAACAATAAAAACACACATTAACAGGTGAATAGATAAATAAATACATTTATTCAAAGAAATGCTACTCAGTTAAAAGAAAAAAAGAGAAGGGAGGTGGTAGAGAGAAGGATAAAGTAACCACATACACAACAAGGATGAATCTCAAAAGTACAACCAGCAACTCGATACAAGCAGCTACATACTGCATGGTTCTCTTTATATGAAGTTTGAAAACAGGCAAAATTAATCTATAGTGATTGAAACCAGATCAGCAGTTGCCTGAAATGGGGGTGAAAGATATGACTGCAAATGGGTTAAAGGGAATGTCTGTGAGGAATGAAAATGTTCTATTCTTTGTGTAGGGTGGTGGTTACACAAGTATACTTGTTTATTAAAACACAGAATGATACACAAAACAAATGTTTTTACACTGTACATATATTATACTTCAATAAAGTTGATTTTAAAAATCTAGGTGAAAAAAAGTCCAGGACTAGATGGCTTCACGGGTGAATTCTACCAAACGTTTAGGGACGAGTTAACACCTATCCTTCTGAAACTATTTCTAAAAATTGCAGGGAAAGAACACTTCTAAACTCATTCTATGAGGCCACAATCATCTTGATACCAAAACCAGACAAAGACACTACAAAAAAAGAAAATAACAGGCCAATATCAATGATGAACATAGATGCAAAAATCCTCAATAAAATATTAGCAAAACCAACTACAGTAATACATTAGAAGCATCATACATCATGATCAAGTGGGATTTATTCCAGGGATGCAAGAATTTTTCGGTATCTGAAAACCAACACAATATACTACACTAACAAACTGAAGAATAAAAACCATATAATCATCTTGACAGATGAAGAAAGAGCTTTTGATAAGATTCAACATCCATTTATGATAAAAACACTTCAGAAAGTGGGCACAGAGGGGGCATACCTCAACATAAAAGCCATATATGACAAACCTACAGCTAACATCATACTCAACAGGAAAAGCTGAAAGCATTCCTTCTAAGATCAGGAATAAGACAGGGACACCCTCTCTTGCCACTTTTATTCAACATAGTTTTGGAAGCTCTAGTCACAGCAATCAGAGAAGAAAAAGAAAATAAATCCAAATTGGAAGAGAAGAAGTAAAATTGTCACTGTTTGCAGATGACATGATACTTTACATAGAGAATTCTAAAGATGCTACCAGGAAACTACTAAAGCTCATCAATGAATTTGGTAAACTTGTTGGGTACAAAATTAATATATAGAAAACTGTTGCATTTCTATACAACATTCAAATATCAGAAAGAGAATTAAGGAAACAATCTCATCCTATCATTGCATCAAAAAGAATAAAATATCTAAGAATACACTAGCAAAAGACCTGTACTCTGAAAATTGTGAGACACTGATGAAAGAAACTGAAGACAACACAGATAGAAAGATATACTGTGTTCTATGCACTGGAAAAATCAATATTGTTAAAATGACCATACTACCCAAGGCAACAGACAGACTCAATGCAATCCCTATCAAAGTTATTAATGACATTTTTCACAGAACTAGAAAATAATTTTTTAAATTTGTATGGAAACACAAAAGACCTCAAATAGTCAAAATCAATCTTAAGAAAGAAGAACAGAGCTGGAGGAATCACACTCCCCTGATTTCAGACTATACTACAAAGCTACAGTAATCAAAACAGTATGGTACTAGGAGAAAAAAAACATATAAATCAATGGAACAGAATAGAAAGCCCAGAAGTAAAACCACACACTTACGGTCAATTAATCTATGACAAAGGGGGCAAGAACATACAATGGAGAAAAGACAGTCTCTTCAATAAGTGATGCTGGGAAAACTGAACAGCTACCTGTAAAAGAACAAAATCAGAACATTCTCTAACACCACACAAAAATAAATTCAAAATGGATTAAAGGCCTAAATGCAAGGCTGGATACTATACAACTCCTAGAGAAACACTCATTGACATACATTGCAGCAATATTTTTTTGGATCTGTCTCCTAGAGCAATGGAAATAAACACAAAAATAAACAAATGGGACCTAATTAAACTCAAAAGCTTTTGAATAGCAAACAACAACAACAACATAAAACAAAAACGAAAAGACAATTTACAGACTGGGAGAAAATATTTGAAAATGATGCTACCAACAAAGGATTAACTTCCAAAATGTACAAATAGCTCATACAGCTTAATATCAAAAAAACCCCAAACAAACCAATCAAAAAATGAGTAGATCTAAATAGATATTTCTCCGAAGAAGACATTCAGATGGTCAACAGGCACATGAAAAGATGCTCAAAATCCCAAATTACTAGAGAAATACACATCAAAACTATAATTACATACACTTCACACCAGTCAGAATGGCTATCATTAAAAAGTCTACAAATAATAAATGTTGGAGAGGGTGTGGGGAAAAAAGGAACCCTCCTACACTGTTGGTGGGAATGTAAATTGCTGCAGCCACTATGGAGAAAAAACTAACAGAGTTGCCGTATGATCCTGCAATCCCACTCCTGGGCATATATCCAGATAAAACTATAATTTGAAAAGATACGTGCAACCCAATGTTCACAGCAGCACTATTTACAATAGCCAAGACATAGAAGCAACCTAAATGTCCATCAACAGATGACTGGATGAAGACGCATTATGTATATACATATACAGTGGAGTATTACCTAGCCATAAAATAAGAATGAACTAATGCCATTTGCAGCAACATGGATGGACCTAGATATTATCATATTAAGTGAAGTCAGACAGAGAAAGACAAATATCATCTATCACATATGTGGAATCTAAAAAAAAAAAAAAAAAAGAACTTGTTTACAAACCAGAATTAGACTCACAGACATAGAAAACAAACTTAAGGTTACCAAAGGGGAAAGTGGGAGGGGGAAGGATAAATTAGTAGGAGTTTAGGATTAACATATACACACTATTATATATAAAACAGGTAAACAACAAGGATCTACTATATAGCAAAGGAAACCATATTCAATATCTTATAATAATCTATAATGGAAAAGAATCAGAAAAAATATATATATAACTGAGTCACTTTCCTGTACATCTGAAACAAAAATCTTAAAAAAAAAACCCTTCTGATCTAAATAAAAACTTAGTGTAAACAAAACATACTGGTAAAGCAATTATTATTTATAGTGCTGGTGAAATTGTGGTAAGTAAAACAGACAGTTTCAAGAATGAACGCTAGTATGTTAAAGTGTCGATTGGTATATTCTGGAGAACAGTTTGGTAATAAGTTTCTAAGCCTTAAAAAACTTTATAACAGTTAACCTATTATTTATACAATAATCATAATAAGGAAAACTGGAAACAATCTTATTATCTCCAATACTGAAGTAATTATAGTTTAGTATATCCATGATAAACTTAAAAACTGCCATTTAAAACTTTTTGAAAAATAATTTAATGACATTTGAAAATGCTTACACAGAAAAAGCAGGTAACAGAATCACATACTGAAGATAACTTCCAGTATAGTGAGATAAATAGAATGATAGGTGACAGTATGCATAAATGCAGAGTTTAAAAGTAAAAAATTTTTTAAAAGCTGGAAAGAAATGTACCAAATTATTAGGTAGTGAAATTATAGAGGATCTCTATTTTCTTCTCTACATTTTCTACAATTTACAAAAAACATGTATTACAAAAAAGAAACTAGTGCCAATTTTTTAAACCACTTAAATTGATTACTTCCCCAATAAAAGGAAGAGATAGAGGAAGACAAGGGGAAAAGACTCTAGATAAGTCCTCATCATATTCTAATTAAGACTATTTCTCTTCTAGTACTAACTTTCTAAATCTGGATTTTTGGTTCTGGCAGAATACTAGTATTACCTGGAGAGGTGAAACATGGACTATATGAGAGAGAAAAGAGGCAGGAGAAACCAGCTAAAAGGCTTCAGCAGCTGACTTCCACTCCAACAAAGATGAAATACATACAGTGGGTATTACTCAGCTCTAAGAAGGAATGAAGTACTGATGTATGCTACAGTATGAATGAACCTTCAAAACATTACTCTATGTAAAAGAAGTCAGACACAGGCCATATGTTATATGATTCCATTTATAGGAAATGTCCAGAAATAGGCAAATCCATAAAGAAAGTATATCAGTAGCTGAAGGGGGGGGGGGCGTACAAATAGAATGGAGAGTGAGTAATTGTTATTTACACAGAAGGGTTTCTTTTTAGGGTGATGGAAGTGTTCTAGAACAAGACAGTTGTGACATTGCACAATATTGTGAATGTACTAAAACCCACTGAACTGTACACTTTAATATGATAAATTATATATTATGTGAATTTCATGACAATAAAAAAACTGGAAAAGAAAAGGTAACGAATTTACCCTTATACCCAAAGCAACAACAAAAAAATCTGACAAGAGTTGAAACAATGGTTTTCCAGACACTAGACCTCAGGCAATGAAGAACAATGATTCTTTCTAAAAAAAAAAAATATTTTGTTTTATTTTTAGCTTTTTTTTTGGAAGTGGGGGAAGCAGTTAGGTTTGTTTGTTTGTTTTTAGGTGAGGTACTGGGGATATGACGCAGGACCTCGTGCATGCTAAGCTTGTGCTTTAGCATTTGACCTATAACCTCTCCCCTAAGAACAATGATTTTTGAGAAAAGGAAAACAAAACCAGTGAGCCCTACGATAGCCTCAGCTTACTACCCTGGAACAGTACTCCATGCTGTGGAGCAGGAGAAAGAACTGAGGCAGAGCCTGGGAGACTTCATGAGTTAAGGAGACAGAAATGAGAGTCCAGGAAGACTAAGGCACCTAAACTCCATAGGACAGAGTATCAAAGAGAAGGAACTGCACAGAGAGAAAACCTAGGAGACCTGCAGAGGGAGTATTCAGTAAAATATTCATCAGCTATGTGTGTGAAGAAACTACCTGACAGTGGAGAAAGAACTATTCCAAAGAATTAAAAGGAACAGTGCCTGTACTCAGGACCAGGAGGAGCACCTGCTTCCACTACCCAGATTGGAAAAAAGATATGCTAATATACGGAGTAACAAAGATAAGAGTGACATCTGACTTCTCATCAGAAACAATGCAAGTGAAAGACCATTTAAAAAAAAATACTAGAAGAAAAAATTGTCAACCTACAACTGTATATCCAGCAAAAATATCTTGCAAAAAAACAGAAGTGAAATTAGAGATCAGCTGTACAATTTACGTAGTTAACAAACTGTAATGTACATTTATACATTGTTAAGAAGATAAACATATCATATGCTTTATCATACACAAAAAAGGTGAAATAAAGACATTTTTAGATGTACAAAAGTTAAAACTATTCAACACCAGCAAACCTGCATTACAAGTAATGTTAACAAAAGTCCATCCAGAAGAAGGAAAATGATACCATGTGAAAGTCTAGATATAAGACATATTGATGAAAAGCTGGAGAAATGATAACTACAAGAGCAAATATACATATCTTTTTCTAATTATGGAAAAACATTTGAAAATCATTGGCTCTTGAAACAAAAATACTGAGAAAGTATTATAGGGTTTCTTATATATGTAAAATGTATGAAAACAACAGCATAAGGGCTGGGCAGGGAGAAAGGGAAGTATACTATTGTAAGGTTCTTACACTATACATAAGTAGTGTATCACTTGAAAGTAGACTGGGAAGGTGCCCAAAATTAGAGTTTCTCAATTTTGGCACTATTAACATTCTGGGCAAAGTAATTCTTGTGGGAATTCTGCCTTGTACATTGTAGGATGTTTAGCACCATTCCTCACCTCTACCCAAGAGATGTCAGTAGCACCCCCTAGTTGTGAAAAATCAAAAATATTTTGAGGTATTACCAAGTGTCCTCTGGGAAATAAATCAGACATTACTGAGAACCAAGTCCTTAAAGCAATCACTAAGTAACAAAACAAAGAGCTATACCTAGTAAACCAAAAACAAAAATGAAAGTTTTTTAAAAAATCCAAAAGAAGGCAAAACAAGAACAAAAGGGAACAAAGAATAGAAAAATATAAAACATTAAGATGACAGAGTGAAACCTAACCATATTAAAAAATCATATTAAACTTGGGAATTTGAGATTTGCAAATATTAGCCACTATATATAAAAATAGATTTAAAAACATATTTCTTCTATATAGCACAGGGAACTATATTCAATATCTTGTAATAACCCTTTGAAAAAGAATATTAAAATGAATATGTGTATGTATATGCATGACTGGGACATTATGCTATACACCAGAAATTTACACACTGTAACTGACTATACTTCAATTTAAAAAAAAACATACTAAATCTCAGTAAACTAGGAATAGAAAACTCCCTCAACTTGATTAGAGCATCTACAAAAAATCTACAGCTATCATCATTAATGGGAAGAAATGGTGAGAAACTTGAAGCTTTCCCACTAAATTCAGATCTAAGGCAAAGATGTCCCTTCTCACCATTTTGTTTCAAAATCATACTGGAAGTTCCAGTGTATGTAACAAGACCAAAAAGGGGGAAAAAAGATATACACACTGGTTAAAAAACAAAAGACAGAAAATTGTCTTTGCTCACAGATGACATAATCACCATTGCTCACAGATGACATAATCACCTATGTAGTAAATCTGAAAGAACTGACAAAAAACTCCTGGAATAAAAAATTAAGAGCAAGGTTGCAGGATTCAAGGTTAATATACAAAAGTAAACTGCTTTCCTATAAACCAGCAATGAACAAGTGAAATTTAAAATTAAAACCACAATGTCATTTACATCAACAACTCTCAAAATGAAATACTTACGTGTAAATCTAACAAAATATGTACACTATCTCTGAGGGAAAATTCACAAAATTCTGGTGAACAAAACCAAAGAGGAACTAAATAAATGGAGAGATAGTCCACATTCACATACAGGAAGACTAAATACTGTCCAGATGTCAATTCTTCCCAACTTCATCTATATAATATTCAATGTAATCCCAATTAAAATCCCAGCAAGTTATTTTGTGGATATTGACAAAGTGATTCCAAAGTTAAATGGAGAGATAAAGATCTAGATTAGCCAACACAATATTGACGGAGATGAATAAAATTAGAGGACTGACTCTACCTGATTTCAAGGCTATAAAGCTAGCAATTAAGACAGTGAGGTATTAGGGAAACAACAGATCAACAAATAGATCAAACAGAACAATGGAAGAGAACAGAAAGCCCAGAAATAGATCCATATAATTATAGTCAACAGATCTTTGACAAAAGAGTAAAGGCATTACAATGGAGTGAAGAGTTTTTTTTTAAAAAAATGGTACTTGAACAACTGGACATCTACATGCAAAAAGATGACTGTGGATATAGACTTTACATCCTTCAGAAAAATTGTAACACAAAATGGATCCCAGTCCTAAAGGTAAAATTCAAAACTATAAAACTCCCATAAGATAACATAGAAGAAAACCTAGATGACATTTTAGATAAAACAACAAAGGCATCATCTGTGGAAGAAATACAGTCATCCCTCCATGTCCAAGAGTGATCAGTTCCATATCAGTTCCAGTTTGACATATCAATATCCACAGATACTCAAACCCCATAGGTGTCCCTCCAAAAATGGTTCCAATTATATGATATTCTGGAAAATGCTAAACAATGGAGATAGTATAAAAAGATCAGTGGTTGAAGTGGGATGAAGGGGAGCAATAGATAAGTGGAGCACAGAGGATTTTTAGGGCAGTGAACACATTCTTATGATACTATCATGATGGATACATGTCATTATACTTTCCTTCAAACCCAAAGAATGTACAACACCAAGAGTGAAATGTAATGTAATAAGGTCTTTGGGTAACTATGATTTGTCAATGCTGGTTATTAATGGTAACAAATGTACCACTCTGGTGGGGGATGCTGATAATGGGGGAGGCTGTGCACATGTGGGGGCAGGAGTATATGGGAAATCTCTGTACCTTCCCCTCAATTTTGCTGTGAACCAAAAACTGCTCTAAAAAATATATTAAATGTAAATGGTCTCAACACCATAACTAAGAGACAGAAATTACCAGACCAGATTAAAAAAGAAAAAGACCCAATTACAGGCTGCCTACAAGAAATGTACTTTAAATATATAGACATAAATAGATTTAAAGCAAAAAGATGGAAAAATATATACCATTCTAACACTAGTCAAAGAGATTTAGTGTGACCATATTAACATCCAACATAAGTTTCAGAGTAAAGAATATAACCAGGGATTAAGAAGTTTATTTCATAATGCTTAAGGGGATCAGTCAGTCAAGAGGACATTACAACCCTACCCATTTATGCACCAAATAACAGTTTCAAGATACGTGAAAAAAAAAAAAACCCTAATATAACATCAAGGATAAATACACAGTTACAGAAATTTTAATATCACACTCTAAAAAGTAGATAAAAATAGTAGACAGAAAGTCAGCAAAGATACAGTAGACTTCAACAATACTACTAGCTAACATGACCCGACATTTACAGAATGTTCCATCCATCAAAGGCAGCATACATCTCCTTTTCATGATTACACAGAATACTTACCAAGACAGGATATATTCTAAACCCCATTACACAAAATTTATAAGAATTCAAATCTCACAATGTTCTCACAATGGAATTAAGTTAGAAACTAAGAAAGATCCCTGTGAAATCATTAAATTTTAGAAACTAAACACATTTCTAAATAACTCAGGGATCAAAGAGATCAAATGGCAAATTAGACAGTATCTTAAACTGAATGAAGGAAAAAAAAAAAGAAAAAACAGGCTGTGAGATGCTGCTAAAGCAGCACCCTGGAAGAAATTTATAGCTTCTAAACAGCATAAAAGTAGCACCTCAAATCAATGATGTTAGCTTCCACATTAAGAAACTAGAAGAAGAGCAAATTAAACCAAAAGTAAGGTAAATAAAGGAAACAATCAGGATTAAAGTGGAAATCAATGAAATAAAAACACACAATCAACAGAAGAAAATCAATGAAACCAAAAGCTGATTCTTTAACAAAATCAAACAGATGAACTTCTATCCAGACCAGTGAGGGAAAAAGTGAGAAGACTGTCAAGAACAACAGAGGATACATCACCTTAGAGAATATTATGAACATATTCATGTCAATAAACTTGTCAATTAGATGAAAAGGACAAATTCCTGGAAAGAAACAAACCACCAAAGCTCATTAAGGAAGAAACAGATAACCTAAATAACCTTCTATCTATTAAAGAAATTGAACTGCTGTTAAAAATCTTCATACAAAGAAAACTCCAGGGACAGATGGCTTCACTGGTGAATTCTGTCAAATATTTGAAGAGGAAATAATATCAACTCAACAAAAAATTTTCCAAAATACTGAAGTAGAAGGAATACTTCCGAACTCATTCTATGAAGTCAGTATTACTCTGATACCAAAGTCAGAAGAGACATGACAAGAAAACTACAAATATCCCTTGTGAACATACATGTAATAATTCTATGCAAACACTTAGCAAACTGAATCCAACAATATATTAAAAGGATAATACATGACCAAATGGGGTTTATCCCAGGAATGCAGCACTGGTTACACTGAAAATCACTGTAATTCACCATATGATTAAGTCAAAAAAAGAAAAATTGTATGACCATCTCTGTATACAGGAAAGGCACTTAGAAAATCCAGCAGCCACTGCAAAAATTCTCAGAAAACTAAAAATAGAAGAGAAGTGCTTTAACCTGATAAAAAGTATCTATAAAAAAGCTACATCATACTTAATTGAAATACTAAATAACTTTAATTAGGAACAAGACAGGGATATTCATTCTCAACACTTCTATTCAATATTGTACTGGAGGTTCTAGTCGGTGTAATTAACAGACAAGAGGGAAGGAGGGAGGGAGGCAGGCAGGTAGAAAACAGTGAGTGAATACCCAGACTGGGAAAGAAAGAAGTAAAACAGCTTTTATTCAGACCTGTATGATCCTCTATGTAGGAAATCCAAAGGAATCTACAAAGAAATCTTCTAAAACTGGCAATATTGCAGGATACAAGATCAATATACAAAAACAACTATTTCTATGTACTAGTTACAAACAATGAGACATGAAGATAAAATATGGACTAACCAAGACAAAAATCCCATTTCTGTCTCAAACACTGAAATGTAACAATGTGCCAGTTCCTATGAATATATACTGAAACAACACATCCAACCTAGAGCTGTTTGAACCAGTTGCTATGCAACCCTGAAGTCTTACAACCAAGAAGAGTTTTGACCTGCAAAGTCTTTATCTAGATGAGAGCAATGTCATGCTTCTCAACTTTAATAAAAGAATTTTAATTATGTGGTCCATAATCCTGGTATCAAAAACACCAAAATCTTCTTTTTTCATTCAGCACATTTCAATCTTTAATTACACGTGTTATTTTGTAAGAATTCACAACAGATTTAACTTTTTAACCAACCCTTTATTTCATTCTTTTACTTAATAGTTGGCACTCAAAAGAGTGCTTAGACTCTATTTGGTTCCTCCCAAAAAAGCCCAGGTAAAGAGCATTTTAGGAAAAAGGCCAAGGAAGTGGCTCTCAAACTTTGATGCACTTTAGAATCACCCGTCAGTCTTGTTTCAGAACAGATTGCTGAGCCAGACCACCAGACTGATTCAGTAGACCTGGATGGAACAGACAACTTACATTTCTAACAAGTTCTGATATGAGAACAAATCTGTGGGAACCACCAATCTAAAGTAGAGCTACTAAGATTGTGGTCCATCTGGAAGGTACAGAAATTTAGAGTAAGCATTTGGAAAGTTTCGAAGCAATTTTTTTAACGTAATTTTATGTCTGTTAAAACTAATGATTAAAAAAATAGTGCCCTTGTGTTTTCCACATCTTTCTTTTATTTAACTTTTCTAATAACTCATTTTTGTTATACTTGAGAAAAGTATTAGCAAACAATGAATTAAAATTTTTTAAAAAAATGGTCTTTCATCACAGAAAATGCGAAAAGCACTGGTCTAGTAGTCTAAACTCCACCTTTGTAAGTGAACTTATAGGTATTTCATTAACTCTACTTCCCAAAGAAATACATCAGCTTTAGCTAAAAATCAATAAAGTAAACAGTCACATTATTAAGGTTTCTGTTTTTTGTTTGTAACTCTATTTAAAGGCATTTATCAATTAAACATACGTGTCTGCAATAAATTTTTTTTAGAATTTAGTACAGTAAAGATTTAAATTTAAATTCTTCCAAAAAAATTGCTGTTAAATTTTAAATGAATAATAACTAAATCACCCATCACTTCTCTATCTTAACTGCCTGTGGTAATACGAAGAAACACTGGGGATGAGGGAGATTTAATGGCCTGAGTAACTGATATCTTAAACAGAAATGTAAAAGTGAAAGAAATCTAATTGTGTATAAGTATTTTATCACAAGCATAATTCTAGAACGTCTGACCAAGAAATCAACTTTTGGAAAACAATTCAATTTTAAGTTATATAACACCGACTTGTTCCAGTTGATAAAGTAAGTGTTTACTATTTTGTTACCTAATTGTTGGGTTCTGAAATCCTGTCTTAAATTGAGAATTTTCTAATGCTGATTAAGGCCATGATCTACAACATCAACACTAATTTAGGAAGGTTACTGACATCAATGTGACTTGCTCTTAGATATTCACACAATAAAAATGAGTAGTATGAAAAACTCAAAACAGCAGCAAAATAAATGACGGATATTTGGCTTTATGAAACATTCGATACTCAGTTAAAATACCTACTGATTAACAAAGTCACTTCTGATAGTATTTTGCATTCCTGTAATACTAAGAATAGATAACCCATACAGAAAATTTCAAGATACTTATATATGAAAATAACCAAAAATTAGGTCACTGGTTATGAAAAAGATAAGAACATTAAAAAAGAAAAAAAAAAGCTAGCAAATGAACCCATTCACCAGAGAAATTACATAAAAATAAAATGGGCATCTCTTACCCATAAGAAATTGTGCCAAACTACAGAGTTCTACACTAGAAAAATGCTTGGGAAGAAATTTCTTCTCAAACTACCAAATCCGAAAATGGGGAAGAGGCAAACACACTTTATTGCCATAAGTAAATCACTATGAAGCAGTCATCTGAAGGGGGCAGAACACTTCACATTTACCAATATTATCTGTCAAGACTTTTAAAATCCATCCTCCATCTCCCAGCCCCATTTGAGAATTGTGTCAAAGCTCTCAAGTGTGTTGCAGCAAAAACAAACAAACAAACAAACAAACAAAAGTTGAGAATCACTGCTTTAAACCAGAACCTCTCAAATTCTACTGTGCATCTGAACCAACCTAAAGATCTAGGTGATTCTACTGAAGTCACCTGTATGATGGGATGTGAAATTCTGCAATTTTAACAAGCTTTCAGGTAACCGGGTAACACCAAATCCATAGATCAAACTTTTAGTAACAAGGTTCTAAACTATGTAAGCATCTCATAAAAGGTACCTTTATGGCACAACCACTCTGGAAAACAGGCTGACAGCTTTTTGAAAAAGTTAAACCTTTTTTAACATACCTACCATACAATCAAGCCATTTCAATCTCGAAGTATTTACCCAAACAAATGAAAGCAGATGTACACACAAATGTTCATAGCAGCCTTATTTGTCATAGCCAAAATTCAATCAACAGGTGAATGGATAAACTGTAGTATGTCTATAAAATATAACACTATTCAGCAATAAACAGGAATGAACACTGATACATGCTAAAATATGTGTGATTCTCAAAACAACTACACTAAGTAAAAGAAGCCAGACCAAAAAAGAATATATACTGTATGATCTCAGTTATATAAAAGTCTAGAAAATGCAAACCATTACTCTAGAGTGACAGAAAACAGATAGGTGTTCGTCTGAAGGGGGAGGAGGTTAATAAATGGGCATGAGGAAACAACTATTGGAGGTAATGAGTATGTTTGTTATCTTCACTATGGTAATGGTTTCACAGGTGTATACAGATGTCAACACTTACCAAATTGTACATGTTAACTACGTGCAGTTTATGTATCAGTTTTATCTCAGTAAATCTATTTTAGAAAGATATCCACAAAATATAAAATTCTGACTAAAATAACATCACTACATAAAATGCAAATTCTAATTCTTTGAAAATTACATGTAATACTGTGATACTGTGATTTATAATAAGATATGTCTGATCTTTGTCCCCTTTTCTGGCACAGAGCCCCTAAAACCCTTGGAATTTCCTACTAAGAGCAATAAAGGTGTGTTGATATTCCTAATACATCCCTTTCAATCACACCTGAGTTTATGTTAATGACATGACTTTTTCAAAAAGATTTTATTGTTTGTTTTTATTTTTGTTTGGGGGGGAGGTAATTAGGTTCATTTATTTACTTATTTTTAATGACGGTACTAGGGATTGAACCCAGAACCTCATGCATGTTAAGCATACACTCCATCACTAAGCTGTACAGTCCCAATGACCTGACTTTTGGAAAGCATCTAAGGATGGGTGCTGGTTGCCAGGAGGACCAATCACGTGATCAGAGGGTTGGAACTTTCAGTCCCACTCCCCTGACCTCTGGGAAGGGGAGAAGGGCTGCAGAATGCAGATCAACAATGGCCAATGATTTAATCAATCCTGTCTATGTAATGAAGCCTCCATAAAAAAAAAAAAAAAAAACACGGACTGGGTTCAGAGATCTTCCAGGTTAGTGAACACATGGAGTGCTGGCAGAGTGGCATGTTCAGACAGGGCCTGGACACTCCATACGCCTTTCTCCATACCTTGCCCTACACATCTCCTTCTATGTGGTTGTTCCTAAGTTACATACTTTAAAAATAAACAACTAATCTACCAAATAAAATGTTTCTCTGAATTCTGTGAGCCATTTTAGTAAATAAATTGAACCCCCAATTGGAGCCCCCAATCTATAACCAGTCTGTCGGAAGTACAGGTGACAGTCTGGACTTGGGATTGGTACGTGAAGGCAGGCAGTGATGGGGGAGGTGGAGTTAGGTCTTGTAGAACTGAGCCCTTAACCTGTAATATCTAATGCTATCTCCAGGTAGACAGTGTCAGAATTGAGTTGAATTGTAGGACATTCTGGTGGTGTCAGAACTGCTTGGTGTGGGGGAAAAAAACACGTATCACAATAAATGACAATATCAGATATATACAACATTATTCCTATACTAAGAGTAAGGATTTTCCTCTTTGGGAGGTAGGAAGTGGAAGGTGACTTAGAGAGCACTTTAGGTTCTTTCTTAGCTCCAAGTAACCACTGAAAACATGTACTGCAGAGTAGGTAAGAAAGTCAGTGGTGATCAATGATAGAATACAATTTACAAAAAGAAATCTTAGTCTGTACAATAAAACTGGAATTTTGCTAACCATAAATTTGGTCTTGCAAAATACAAAATATACCTTTTAAGGTGTCTCACTCCCACCAATGTCATTCAACTACCATCCTCTCCGAAGGAGTGTGTCGCCATCCACCAAGTCAGTAAATTGCCTCCTTACCCCAACCACAGTCAACTGGATCAGGCTAGACATCTGACCTGAACTAGGTCAATCATATTTTATCTCCTGGAAAATTAAAAATGAGAATGAATCACTACTCTCAGAGCTGGCTGCTTAAATACAGATAAAATTAGAAGCTGTGTGGTGGCCACGTTTGGCGAGAAAGAGACCAAATGTCTCTAAGCCCCTTCACAGAAGAGAAAATGACAGAACAAGAACATTTTTAAAAGAATAATATTTCATTACTAAATATGGTTTACTGCAGGAATGGTAAGGTGGTTCAATATTATAATTAATCAATGATGACTAGACCTAAAGGGGAAAAATCACATGATTTTTTTCCTATGGAAAAAATCCATAAATTCCAAAAAGCCATTTGAAAATACTCAATACTCATAAAAGAAACACTAGATTTTATGTATTCTTCTGTATTACATAATTATTTATAATATTCTAAAATAAATATGTATTTTGTTTTCCACATCTATAAGTCAGTCTAGAATAATCTACATCTTATTTAATGGAGAAGCACCAAAAGCATTCACAGTAAAGTCAGAAACAAAACAAAGATGCCCACTGTTTCCAGAACTATTTAACATGGAATTGAAGGTAATTTCAAATAAAATAAATAAAGGAAGGCACTTAGAGGTATACTTTTTGGAAAAGCAGAAATAAACTACTCCATAAGTAAGTGATATGGTATCTGTATCTCAGTAACCGAAGAGAATCAATTCAAAAACAAGTACCTTAAAGTCACAGGATATAAAATTAACATACAGAAATCAATAGCATTTTTAAATACAAGCAATAACAATAAGATACAATGGGAAGGAGATGACACAATAGCAACCAGAGGTAAGCTTCCTAGGAATAAGCTTAATCAAAAATGCACAAAACCAATATAAGAAAAATGCTTCTGAAAAATACAGAAGTAAGACTTCAAATGAAGAGATAAACCACGTTCCTGAATAAGAAGTCAACATTGCAAAGATACCAGTTCTCTATAATCTAATTTATAAATGTATAGTGAATCTCAATAAAAATATTTTTTCTGGAGTTAGACAAAGTAACTGTAACATTCATATGGAGAAATAAATAAGCGACGATGGTAAGGAAAACTCTGAAAAATGAGAGCAGTAAGAATGGGAGAAGCGACTAGCTCCTCCAGTGCAACGAGGTGTGGTCTGATGTTTCTAAGTACAAGAAGGCTGTGATGTGCGTTACAGAGAAAATATGTGTCAGACGAGCTTCATTCAGTCATGGGCTACAGTGCTGCTGGCTGTGAGTTCAATGCCAAAGAATCAATAACACATAAAAGTATCTTTAACAGAAACAAGGTTATGCATTGATTGATTGGTTAAATATTGTGACCAGAGGCTCAAACAAATCTAACCCTGTTTCCTCTTGGAGCAATGGCTCAGTATTCTGTTAGTGCATTGTTCAAAGAATGAAAACTGCATATTAGTGAGTACATGTGTATTAAGTTGCAAGTTATTTTAGTTACATATGCACACACACACACTTAGTCAAAAAACTTTGAAAGCCAATGAATGAGAGTACAAGAGAAGAAACCCTGAAAGGAGTGGTATAATGGCAAGGCAGGGATCGTGAGCACATGTACTAATCCTTTTTCCCTACCTAAAATCATAATCACCCATAAATTGTGATTTGACTGGTAAATTGAGGGTAAAGCCTAAACATGCACTTTATAAAAGCATCCCAGATATTCTGATGTGTAGCCAAGATGAGAACACTATTCTCCCTCCTAAACTGGTGGTTCTCAAAGTGGGATCACTGGACAAGCAGCATCAAAATCACCTGGGAACTTGTTAGTAACACAACTTCCCTTGGCCCCATCCTGCACCTACTGAACCCTACACTCTGGGTATTGAGTCCAGTGATCGGTGTTCCAGGTGATTCTGATGCATGGCAAAGTTTGAGAATCACTGACCTAAATCTTTTGTATTTCTTTTGGAGGTACTTTGAAAGCCATGGTGAATTCGGCTAAGATGACTGAGCTCTTCAAAGAAAGCTGAAAGGTAACTGCTACAGACCAAAGTATAGACAATCTTTCTAGTACAGTACTTTCTTTATGGAAAGTGGCCCCTTGTGCTTTAAACCAAAGTAAGTAAAATCTGTACATTACCTGTGGAACAATCAAATAGCACCATTTCTTTAGGCCTTCGTCCATAACATAGTTTCTTATCCTCAGAACTCTTTAAACTGGCACTATTCTTAACACAAGTTTGCCTGTCCTAAGAGGTGAACTTACATGAGATCACAAAAATTCTTTCAACCCTCTAACAACTCTCCTAGGGATCACACACTTCCCAATACGAAAAGTAATGACATGCATCTTTAAAAATTCATGGCATTTTGGCATTTGGAAATAATTTCAAAACTAATTTGTAAAGATTAATCCAACAGTACATCATAGTCAATTAGCTATTACATAAATTCATATATACTACCTGATTCAAATCACATCCCTTGTGATACAGATTTCCACACTATCATTTTTATCTTCCACATAACACATTAAACCTCGAATATGTGTACATCTCTTTTCTGTGGGACTGTGAGCTGAAGACAGGTAGCACATTTTACCCCTTTCTGTGTCTCAAGTATACAGCAGGCGTAGTTCATTCTGTCAGCAAATATTTAGTGAGCAACTACCATGTCATTCACTCTACCAGATGATCCATACAGAGGTAACACACAGTCCCTGTGACCATGAAGCTATTTACTGAATGAATAAACATCACAAACAACTGCAGTGAAAGTTTGAGTGCAACCTGTATGAAAGACCCACCTTACCAAAATGATACCTCAAATAAGACAGCTTTCTTCAAAAGGGTACCCTATTGTTGCTCTTCTGACCCAAGATGCTACTTAAGGCCATAAATGTATGTTAAAGAAAACACCACTGACAAGTCACTCAATCAAGTTAATCTGACTTTAATATATTTTATATATAGGAAAATAAACAAAAGCCCTACTATGTACAGTTTAAGGCTTACTAACAACCAAATTTCCACTTGGGAATAACAAGTTAAAGTTTGATATTCAAACTCCAAACAATCCAACAGAAAGCTACAATTTGCCAATTTTCAACTCCTCACAGATTTTAAAGGAAAGAAATATAAAATCAAAATCACCTGACTTTATGACTCTAAGAAACTAGCTCCAAAGTCACATATTATTCACTTACAAATGAATAAAACATGAGAAAAAAACTTTCCACTTTACCAAGTAAAAGCATTTGTTTAGAAATTTTCTAATACAGACACATACAGACACACACAATGCTACCAGAAGCTGCCTCTGGAGAGTGTCTGGGGATGTGGGGAAGGAAGGACATTTACTTTTTATGTATATTATTTTCTGCTATTAGGTTTTTAATCTTAAGTCATGTGAGTCTATTATTTTTCAATTTTAAAAAGCCAGAAAATAAAAACATGTAACATGAAAATAATATATTGTTTATAGTAGCATCTCCTTTATAATGATGGGGATAAAATCTGTAGCCTGAGTATATATTTGGGACAAGGATGACACAGGAATGGAACTGCCATTTAGGCCATGGAAACTCTTCAGGGGTTCTGAACCTCAGGTCATAGATCCCCAAAACACCCACAGAAAGAATTGAGGAGGTCCATGAACTTGGGTGAGAATATAATCACTTCTCTAATTTCACTAACTTCTAACAGATTTACCATTTCCTTCAATTACTAACGTAGGCAACAGACCACAGTAGTACTAGTAATACTTGTGACCTAGCAATACAACAGAAATTGTCGATCTTTTCATTGTCATGTTACAGTGGTTGCACTTGTCAAAATTATTTATACTCATCACCACTTCAAATTTAGGATAATTAGACCCAACTCTAGACCATATTAATGTGTTAATGAAGCACATAAATTAAAAAACTGTTTTAATACTTTGATAACCGTATTTCAGTATAACTAGCTTGATTTTATGCATTTAAAACATTGTTCTGAGGAAGTTTCACCAGACTGCCCAAAGAGTCCAAGTCACAAAAAAAAATTCAGAAGCCTTGGATAACAGTTCTTAAATCAAGTGCAACAGTCCCCATTTGGAAAATTTTAGGGAGGGAACATTTCGGGGTTATTTCAATTGGAATGCTACCAGAAATTAGTAGGCAGGAGATTTATGTAATAAACTTCCTGGGATTCCTGTGACAGACCCATATAACAAACTACAAACTGAATGTCAAAAATGTCCCGGTTTAGAGACATCTCAAGGATCAAATAAATGGCAAGATTACCCTCTTCAGTACCACGCTTTCCAAGTTTCCAAACTAAGGTGTTCATCCCAGGGTTCACTAGTATATTCGAATGTCTCTCTTCATTCACTTAGTTCTATGGTACACCACCTACAGATAAACAGATTTTTATCCCTAAAATTTATTTTCTTCCATGAGCAATTAATCTGCTTAATCTAAAAAAAAAAATCACATCTAAAAACAAATATAATAATTACCTATCAATTATTCAGGATTCAATTATTACGCTTTGGATTAACTGATTCAGTTCTCCTGACTGCTAATTTTCAGTCTTAAATTTTTTTTAATCAATTTGTTAACTGCTCTGCCAGGAAACACAGATGGGAGGAGCAAAATGTACGTATCAATTGCTAAGTTGAAAGTTGTAAAAATATATTAATTGGCATGAGAAAAAAATGTGAAACTACACCACAGAGTAATATATGGAGATGTTTGCTTTACTTTTCCATATTCCTCTATAACTGAAAATTGTTATTAATAACTTAAAAATGCCAGTTACCTATATAAGGCACTAACTTAAGTCTTTACAAAAGTTAATCTTTAAAATTACCTTTTGAGATACTTCCCATTAAACATATGAAGAAATGGGGCTTAAAGAGACAAAGCAATTTATCTTGCCCAGAGGGAAAATGACAGAGGCCAAGACTGAAACTTAAGTCATAATTTCAAAATTCCAGCAACTTACTTCATCAAATTAACTGTACAACTGAGGACTACTTGTCGACTTCCCAACCAACAATCTCATGTTCTTCTCCCAACAACAACAATAATAACAAAATGAGGTAAGAAAGCTAGAAGCAAAGATGGATATGAGTTAGAGAGCTAGCAGACAGGCTGACTCTTCCACTCTACATTGTGTTACTGCACAGTAAAACTAGCTGACAAGAAAACAGAAACTTAAAAGCAGATGTAAGGAAATAGTGCTAGGGAGAATCTGGAAGTGACTGCCATTTTCTTCCAGTATTAATCCCACAAAGAACAGTCCTGTATGATGGTCTAGGCAAATCCGAAGTTCATTTAAGTGTAGACAAGGCAAAAAATAATCAAGGATCAGTTTTAAGATAAAATTCAAATAATCCTGAATGGACTTTCTGCTATTTACATTGGTCTGCTTCATGGTTAACTATTCCTGCCTATCATCCTTTCCTCCTCATGCTGTCCCCTATGATTCCACTATTGTTTCTCTACTTCAACTCTACTTCAAGTGAAAAGAAGATGCCCAGCTATATATTTAATAATACAATAAAGAGTCAATCCCAGTGGCCAGGATCATGGTCAATGTCTATATTATAAACCTTCTGTCACTTAAGTGCCTGGGTAAGTCTCCAGCCTGTGCTGAATAAAACAAAGGCATGATAACATCCTGAAGGCATGTGGTCTATTCTAGAAAATAAACATCTTTTCTCTCACATGTACTCTCACTCTCTCATCCATATATCCATATCCATCCACACACACCCCTCAAGTGAAAAACACAAGATATTAGAAAATTAAAATAAACCCAAGTGTCATGAGCTAGAAGTATACCAAAATTCAGAGTATTTATAGCCATGAGTAAGAGTAATAAAGATGGTGAAAGAAAATTTCATGAAAGCAAAGGAACAGATAATATCCCAAAATACATAGAATGGATTACTCTCTTAATCTCTAGAAAAAAACAGCATCAGATAGTGAATAAATGTAACTGATCCTCATTAAAAAAAAAAATTCTTAAACAAAATTGACAGCATTCCAATACTGTTAAAGAGTTAAACCTTACTTATTAATATCTTTCTAATATTTAGTCTCTCATTTGTTAGTTCTTTTCACCTGATTTACTTTCTGGACAATATGTCCAGTATGCAGATATGTGAATTCACAGATGCAAGTAATTTTTAGAGTCAAAGGTAGTTTAAAGATCACTCAGTCCAATTCTATTTCACAAATAAGGAAACTAAGGGCCAGGAAGGTTAAATCATTTCTTTGAGGTCACACACAATTCATTCCTTACTACTTTGAAAATTAGTAAGTGTGAAAGGTTTTCTTTCTTTAAAAGGATTCTGGAGACTTCTTTTATAGTCCTCAAAACCAAGTTTCATTTAAAAAAATTCTAATCTCATTAAAACACCTTACAAATTTGAAGTTTGTGAAAACACACTAAGTGTATGCATTCACCTTAGGTCAAACCATGGATTAAAACAATCTAACTTCATAACTTATGATCACGGTGCTATATACCCACCAGTAGTAGATCTCTCAGGGAAGCTCCCTAGCCAAGCCCTATTCTCAGGAGGGTGGCACTTAACAGAACTTATATACTAACTTCCCCTGTTCCTTGACTGAGAGGCAAGCCAAATAAATAATGCCCTCTATCTCAGGATCTGGAATTTTAAGCAGAAAGAAATATAACAATGATAATAATAGCTAATACTTATTGAATGCTTACTGTATGCCATGAACTGTTCCAAGCACACTACAATTTATCTTCCCAACAATCCATGAGATTTTATATATGAAATTAACCTGAGGACTCAAACCCGTAGTTTCTAGCTCCACAATACATGCACTTAACCACCACCCGAAACTACTTCTCAAAAGACTGGGAATTATTAGAAATGAGTGATATTAATGTTACTTGCTGCTGAAGGACCCACAGCTGCCCTGGTTCCTGGCCTTGCCAAGCCTTGACTGTTTAACCCTTCCTTGGTGTCTCTGAGACAATCCCCAGGAACCTTAGAGAAATCAAATTTGGTTTCTGTTACTTGAAACCAACCTAATGGTCCCAGCTGCCAAATATTGTTAGGCCTCGTTTTTGAAGAACCTGACACAGAAGAAATCTAAATTTACCCTACAAATAAATAATTCTTTTAAATTTTGCAAAAAAAAAAAATATGTTTACAAAAGGCATTTGCCATGAAATTTCTTTCATATTATCATTCCCTGAGACAAAAACTTTGAATGACTCCTTCATGCCCATGGGCTAATAAATGATAGGACAGCAGAGATATAATGAATCTTATGTATCATCTAGTTCTCAACCCACTCATTTTACAGATGAAGCACTAGACAGGTGAAGATCAGGGCCCTGGAGTCAATCACTCATAGGGCACAAGTTCAAATACCGGCTGTCTCCTGTTCTGGTATAGGCAGGGGTGACCTTGGGCAAGTTGCTAAATTTCTGAAGCTTTAGTTTCCTCTTTTGTAAAAGAGATAACAGCACCTACACATCCTACCATTATAAAGAGTTCTAAATCATCTACGGAGTTTAATAAAGTGCCTGGTACACGCTCAACATGCTAACTAACGCACACTCAATAAATGGAAGTTGTGATGGTATTTATGATCAATCTGAGGCTCAGAGAAGATGGGCAAAGTTTCCAGATCATATGGTCACTTAAGAACAAACTAGAAATAAACTTCATATTCACCTTCAATGCTTTCTTCTGCACCTTCCTACAACTACTGCACTTAGCATTCAAAACTATCTAAAATCTGGTATAATTCTACCCTTTTAAAAATCTAACCTCCACCCCAACTTTTTTATTCATTCATTCACCAAATATATACTTAGTGCCTTCTATGTTCTAAACAGTTTCTAGTGCTGAAGATATAGCAGGGAACAAAGGGAATAAAAGAAGTAAAAGCCATCTGCATGTCCCAAAAAAGGGAGAAAGAGCCAAGGGAATAACACTCTCAGAAATAACAGTGCTACCCTCCCGAAGTTTCTATCAGCAGGAGGAAAAGTATAAAGGAGGTTAGATAAAAACATAAACATGGAAGAGCCTTCTTTAGTCTACTTATCCATAGAACTTGCTTTAAATATTCCTGTGCTCCACAATATTCCTGTTGCTTCAACAACACTACAACCAAACCTGAAAGCTCACATTGTTAAATCTCTCCGAAGCCTTCTCTACACATTCTAGCAACAGTTTTCTCTTATTTCTATTAACTATATTGACATTTAACTTTTCTTAATGCTCTTTTAAATGTCTGTCAGGTTGACTTAACCTGGTAGTTTTTACCAACTTTCAAGATGTTTTGTATCATACGCTTCTTTTAATCCTAACAACACTTCAGCACACAGCTTTATACATACTTTTGATATTCAGACCCATTTAAATAGTTTCTCAGTATCCTATTTAGATAACACCTGGCACTTATACCTGGACAGTATTTGCTTTTTTTGAATAAATGTATAATGTTTTTACAATACCAATCTACAAAATTGTAATTTACATCCTTCTATAACACTTCTATTATGAAACATGAAATATATTACTGCCCAAAACAACTCTGAAATGGTAGAAAGACTGAATATAGTCCGGCTCTATCATTCAAAATATCATTTAGATATTAAGATAATGACAAAAACTAGGCAACTAACATTAGGGGAGAAATGGTAATTAAAATCAGTCATGGTCTTTTTCTTAAAAAATAAGTAGAATTACAAGCTTCACATAGATTTGGGTTCACTCTAGTGTGAAGAAGCATCTTACAAAATCTATATACAACTATGAGAGGGAAGATTAACACAACTTAAAGACCAATATTACAGCCATACTCGGTATAAAAAATTCTGTATTTAAAGAGGCCTCTGACTCAAGAGGGAAAAAAAGATTTAGTATTTAAGTATACATAGTACTAAAGTAAGAAACCAAAAAGAATTCCTAGAAGAATAATTTATTAAATTCTGCTAATGAAATAAATACAGGCATACACACAGCTAGTGTTTCACAAAAACATAGCTCTTGGTATAGAAATAGAAGCTCATCCAACATTCAACAAACATGTATCAAGCATATATCATCTGCTAAGCACAATTCCAGGCACTGGAATATATTAATAAACAAAACACGCAAAGATCTTTGTCCTTACAAAGATCAAATTTTATTAGAGAAAATCTAATAAAATAGAATAGTTTGCCACAAATTTCTTATATGCTTAAGATAACGTGCACACTTAAACATAATGGTGCCAATATAGGCAGAAGCAAAGTTAACAGACTTTGAAGGAAAAAAAACCCCCAAAAATCTGAAAAGCCAAGAGCAAAAGTCAAAGTTAAATGATGAAAAACTACTCTTCTTAATAATTGAATATTCCAGTCAAATCAGTATTACCTTTTAAAGTCCCCATAATTATAAAGAGTAAAAATTACTTACAGAAACTATAATGCACTTAAAAACAGTTCAGAAAATAATTCAGGGTTCTGTAAGAAGCCAATATGAAACACAGTGGTTATGAGGATGGGCTTTTGTGATACTAAAGGCCATGAATTTGAATTCTAGCCCTGCCAGTTCCCAGCAGTGAGACCCTTAGAGCTGTTACAAGGATTAAATAAAACCCAAAAACTAGATATAATACAAATATCCAACAACAGATGGATGGATGAATATATTATATCAATTCACTGGAATACTTCTCAATATTCAGTAAATGGACTAATATGCCCATTGAGAATGAATCTTTAATGCATCATGCTGAGCAAAAGAAGCCAGACAAAAAAGTTTGTAGGATTCCATTTATAAGAAATTCTAAAACTGGCATAACTAATCTATAGTGAAAGAAAGCTTAGAACTATTGGAGGGACAGACCTGTAAAGGAGCAAAAGGGTATTTTTAGGATGTCTGAAATGTTCCTGTCATGACTGATGATGTTTCCATGGGTATTACAGATCTGTCAAAACTCATCAAACTCTAAGCTCTAAATGAGGACATTTTATTGTATGTAAATTATACCTCAAAAAAAGTTGATTTTAAAGAAGATTAAGTGAAATAATATATGTAAAGTTCTTAACACAGTACTCATGGCACAAGAAGTATTCAAAAAATGGTAGATAGTACTAAGATCATCAACTACTACTACTACACAACACTCCTGGGGAGGTGGCAGAATCACCAATCACCTGATCTTTCTCGTTGTTTAGATTTTAAGTAAATATAAATTTATAGTATCTGACCTAGACCAAGTGGCATGAGGAGCAATACAGAAACCAAGTTAGAGGGGGGTGCCAACTAGCAGACTTTATGCAAAGACAATGAAAATAAAGAAAGGGAAGAAAAGACGTATGCCTACATGTCCAAAAGAGAAGCGCTTAAGAGAATGATATGGCCAACAACGACAGAGTGCTCCAATGCTAAAGAACCTCACTTAGGTATTAACAAAATGTAACTCAAAATCGAGTCAATGACTATATAAACAAAGTCTAATGACAGTCCAAGAGCTACAAAGAGACAGTCCTTAATTTTATTGGGGATAGTGGGGAGAGTGGATCCATGAAGCTGCTGAAGTGAAGTCAAAGGATTCTGCCAATCAAGCAGGAATGGGTCATATTGTCTCATTCAACCAAGAAGAATGGCATATCGGAATGGGAAAATTCAGAAATGCCAAGCAACAATTATAAATCCATAAGCCAAGGTTTTTGTTGCCTTTTTTAAAATAACAAGTTATACGCTTAAAAAGAATAGACTTATAAAGATAACTAATTAGAATATTTTGATATTAGAACTTAAATTGAAATACAACTCAAGTGAAACATTCATGAAATTTATACTTTACTGCTGCTTAGAACTGTTTCTCAAGGACAGAACATTTTTTAAACAAATAATTATGTTTAATAACAAAAAATCCTATAAATAAGACCAGAATTGGCTGTTACTCATGAAAGCACAAGCCTTCTGATCTGTATGTTAATTTAAAAAAGAAAAAGGAAAACCACCTCAACTGGAAATGCTGGGAAGCAAAAGACTCTGGTTTTTTGGTTTGGTTTCATTTTAAGAACCTTCACTTATAACATTAAAGAGGCAGAGAGGGACAGGACAAAGCGTCAGAAGTCCTGAGTTTCAAATCTAGTTCTATCAGAATCTGGATTTCTTCTTCCCTAAAATTGGGCAGTCGAAGCAGGCTAGTGAAAATAGTAAGAATTAACATGCATGCTCTAGATTGAAAATCAAAGGTTTTACTGAAAAGGTTAATGGTACAAAATTGTGAGGGAGTTAAGCATACATTTTTAATACATCATTTAAAAAGTAACTAAATTGCAAGTTTTCTTCCCAAATTCAGCTAAAATACCAAGACATCTGTGACTAAGGACCTAAAGCTATAACAAAGTATACTGATGATCACTGTTTGCAAAAGTAATACATCTTTCCAGGGGCTAAATATTCATTCTAGAATACGTTTCCTGATTCAAGTTCTCCCCATACCAAAATAATAAGATTCAAATAATTACATACAATATTGATACTTTACACTACCCATTAGTTACCTTCCTTTTTGGGAAATAACATTAACAGAAATGTTACTTAGAGGAATCCAAAGTTAGTTTTTAAAGTTAAATTAATTCTTGTACATACTATAACTTTTATATTTTGTTATCTTTCCCATGGAAAATTGAGCAAAGCTAGAAATAATTTTTTTAAAAACCAAAAAGAATTTTCACATATGACTTAACTCTAAACTTTCAGCATAAATGTTCATCCTGATACTGCGGGCATATTCATTTTCTACGGAAAGTGCAAGGCTTTCAAGTAATCAAACATCAACGAGAAGTGTGATTAAATCACAGCAGAACGTAGTAATAACAGGGTAATATAATGAGGTCACAACTCGAGCAACCAATCAAAGGCATAAAAGCATTTCCTGCAATATTAACAGTCAAAAGAGAAAACCAATCAGAAACCTCGGGCCTTCTTTTGACAGTCACAGAAGCAAGAGAACCAATCCACGTACACCCGAGGTTGACAATAAGGCGGGACCACAGGTTCATTGAAGAAATTCTTGAGGGTGCAGTTACTATGAACTTCGCACGAAAGTAACAGTTATAAACACTGTCAAGCCAAACTTCAACCATATCCAAAATTTAACCCATCAGGGAAAAAAAGCATTTTTGCCCCAAAGTGCTGTTATTATCAAAAATGCAGTTGTCAATGTGGCTGCACCAGATCCTCAACTTCTAAAAGACCCCCTTGCCCCCGATGACAATTCGCTCAGACACGGCGGGAGAACAGCTGAACATCCCTGGTCCCTTTCTAACGCCGCGCACTGAGCGGACGCCGTCTGGGCTAAGCAAGCAGAACCCAAACGCTCCGGGCCGCGGAGGTGGCGGGTCAGCGGCTTTCGAACGTTACATCCTGCCGGCAGTCGCGGCCCCCGCCCTCCCCCGCCGCAGTGCTGCACCGCCTCATCCCGCTGCACCACCGCCGGCCGGGGAGCGAGCATTACCTTGCTAGGAGGAAGATGATGTTTGTTTTGAAAGCACTTTAGTTTCCGTAAGTCATTTCAAAAAGAACCCAATGCAGAACTAAATCTAAAAGTGAGAGGAAAAAAATCTTCCCTAGCCAAAGCATCCCTCGTCCATTAATTAACCCCGAGCCGGCTTGGGGAGAGAGAAAAAAAAAAAAAAGGTAAACAGAGGCCGTACGCCAAGTGCGGCCAGAACATCCCCTGCGCCATTCCCGGCCGCCGCTTACGGCAAGGCCCCCTTACGGCAGCGTAAGCAGCGCTGCGAGCTAATCACAACACTGGGACGCAACAACATGGCGGCCGCGGGCGGGCTCTGCGCCGGCCGAGAGGGTTTACGCTACTCTGCCGGCGTAGGGTCCCATGCGTTGGAGCGGCAGCGGCGCCCTCCAGCGAGCGTAAAGCGCTCTGTGAATGGCGAGGCCCGACTGACAAAGGGGAGGGGGGAGGAGAGAAGGGGGGGTAATAAACACTCGAGTCCCTACCGATTCCTCCTCCTTCTCCATCCCGGTGGGCATCTGGGGCACGGCCCGGTTGATAGAGACGCAGTCGTTGAGATCAGGCATATCCTTGCCGCGGTAGATAGGCAGCGGTTTGGCGGCGTCCAGCGCCCGCGCTCGGAAGGAGAGTTTACTCATTGTCTCCCCGCCTTACAGGAACAGCCCGGGCGGCGGCGGCGGGGCGGGCGGGGAGGGGGGGAGGACTCCCGCCGCCTCCTCCACCTCCTTCCTCAGTGCAGCGCGGCCGGCCCGCTCCTCCTCCTCCTCCTCACAGCCCCCGGCCACAGCATGGGCGCCCACCCCGCCCGAAAATAGCCCCCCGCCGCCCGCGGCCGCTTCCACACACTAGATCCGCCGCTCGCCCGCCCGATCCGCTCCCTGCGCCATGGCCAACATGGCGGACATTACCACAGCGGCGGCGAGCGATCCCGGCAGCCCGCGCGAGAGCGCGCCCCCGCCGCGGGCACGCGCCTCGCCCTTTCCCTCCCTCCCTCCTTCCTCTCCCTTCCCCTCCCTTGCCTGCCCACCCACTCTCTCCGCGGCGCGGCCGGCCCGCGGGAGCGTGCTCAGCCTCGGGCCGCTCTGGGGAGAGTGGGCGGCGGCGGCCCTCCGCTGGGCGGCCGGCGCCCTCGCCGTGTGGCAGGTGCCAGGTGCGCAAGTTAACCCGCGCCCCCGAGCGTGCGCCTCTGCCTCCGCGGCCCCGACAGCCCGCTCGCTGAGTGCCCGGGAGGACGGCGCCGGTCAGAGCACCGCCGCGCTGAGCAGCGCGTGTGTGCACAAGTCTGTGAGCGGGAAAGGAAGATGTCAACCAGAGCCACAACTGCTTCTCGGAGCCTGTTTTTATAAAGCACTTATCTCCAAGGCGCCCTGAGCGCCGGCTAATTCGCATCCTCCAATTCGCACATCCCTGGGAGGTGCGAGAGGTCCATTCCTTCCGCCCACTCCTAGGGGCGCAGACCTGCAGGGTCCCGCCCGCCCCGAAAACGCTTACTCAGTCCCAGCCCTCTTCCCCGCATCCTCTTTAGTACCTGACCGAAAGAGCTCTCCAAGGTAAGGCATCCTCTCTTTGGCCGGGAGGATGCTAATGGCAGCAGTGAGGGTTAATATTTGAGGCTGCTAAGTGCAACAAGTGCACTTGAACCTGTTACCCAAACTTCACAGAGTTATTTAAGAGATGATAGGTAGTTCTGATTTCAAAATATTAGCGTTCTTTAAAATTAAGTTTATAAAATTTAACCAAGGCAACGCGCACTTCCAAAGTTACAGATGTGTGTAGACTACTGGGTGCTGTGGAACACGCAGAGAAGTTTGAGATAAAGTTTCTGCCCTCGTGCAGCTTTCACAATTAATGGGATGGCAGACGGATGAAAAAAAAAATAATAAGACATATAAATAGTTGGAAGGACAGAGCAACCGGAAAGATAAGTGACAGAAAGAAAGAAAGAAGAAAAGAAGCTTATAACTTTAAAGACACTAGGCAATAGAACATGATTAAGTACCAATCGTACAGGTCATAATTTTCATGAGAGTTAAAAGAAAAGAGACTACTTTAGCCTGAACCCGTTAAAGAAAGTTCTGAAGAGGAGTGAAAATCAAGCTGACTCAAATAAGTACCGGCTATTATTGACATTAACCTCGTTTAGCCAAGAGTTCCTTGGTTAGACTTTAATTAAGCATCACAGTTTTCCTACAGAATTCCTAGGAAGAGTGTAACACATTTTGCCATTTTATAATAATTGATAAATATTTTGCCTAGCTCAGTGAAAAGTAGATGGTTTGCTGATGTCCAGAAGTGAAAAAATCAATTCCTACAGTAATTCCTATATATCAGAGCTCCATCTTTTCCTCCATCTTCTTATCTACTTTCCTTATCTACTACTTCTTCCACTCTCTTTCCTCCCTGTCCTTCTCCCTTTTCTCTCCACCTACCCCCTTGAAGGCAAATTGGTGGATATGGACCTCAGGGCAGTGTCTAAATAGTCTAACCCCTTTGGCCCAGCAAGAATTCAGGCATTGTTTAGCAGGGCTTGAGTGTTTTCCATCCACTTTGTTGTTGGAAACAATGGAGGTGCTGTGACTCACTTCTTGTAAGCAATACCTTCCTCAAGCTTATGGGCATGTTCTGATCTGAGTGCTACCCTCTGGAATAATTCCAGTTCTCTGCAAGGAAGAACAAGATGTTGTTGGGAGGGGGTCAGCACTGGATTCAAGCCTCAGATGGGCGAGGGGAAGCAATGGTTGGAGAAATGAGTCATCCTGAGCTTTTATCTGGCACTTCTCAGGTTCAGGAAGGATAGCTTTCTTCTATTCCCTATATTTACTACTATTCTCTCTCAAGAAAGGAAATATTGAGTATCTACAATATACCAGCCATCTAGTAGTACTTTATATATATATTATCTCAATTAATTGAATTTTAATGGAATCCCACTTCATTCTCATTATAGACCTATGAAAAAATACTACCATTTTACTAATAAGGAAATGGGCTCAGACAGATGATTTGCCAAGTTTCAACACTAATAACTTGCAGAAGTAGGTTCAAATCTGGGCCTAGCCTGACTCTAAAACTCTTCTCTCAGCAGTGCCACCCTGCTATCCAAGCTCTTTGGTTTATTGACCAACTCAGCATTCTAAATATGCTGATCCAAATTACTAAGACCTTCCAACCATTGGCAAATAGAGTGCATGACCCAGAACATAAGGAAGTAATAGCCTCAAGGAGGGTAGGAACAGCATCTCTCTGTTAATCACTGTATCCTCAGGTCTGTGCCTCACACAAAGCCTGCACCTCAGACATGTTTGTTGACTGATATTCCCTGAAGAATTTCAGTGACACTGACCCCATTCCATTCCAGCTTGGAGTTCACATACCTTATTGGCCTGTCACCTGGCCCAGCCATTGCTGCCAATATTTGCTTTTATGGCCTAACTGGCCTTTCAGCTTCCTACCTTTGGGCTGAGGAATTTTAGAACCAGTTAAAGCAATTCAAAGAAACTTTTTCGACACCTGAAATTCTAGTACAGGAATGAGTTTTTGCTGTTCTGGTTGTTGTTTTGTTCTTTTCCTTGGACCATATACCAGACTTCTTCCCCAAATCTCCATTTTCCTCTTTCCCTGTGGGCAAAGATTACAGAGGGAATAAAACATTTAGAGGCAAATAACCCAATACACTTTTCAAGTGAGACACAGCCTGTGTTTTCTTGACTTCAAATTCAGTGCCCAAACCAGAATGCCTCTGTTTCACACTTGGAAAGTAGCTTTTATTTGTATACAAATATTATGTTTCATAAAATTTATTTCTAATCTATTTGTTGAATACTCATACACTTGTTAGTGCTAAAAATAGAAAATATCTTTTCAATTTTTGAAGTAGATCCTGTTATAAAATGTCTTTATCAAAACCTGTTTCAAGTGATTGTGCAACCTATTTTAATTTCTGCATACATACAATGCACTGAATGTAGTTATTTGAAAATCAGTGCGCTTCAGATATGCTCTTGACCAGTTCCAAAGGGTATGCACTTAGCCAAGCAAGTATAATATATAAACACTCAAGAATTAGAAATAGTTTTAAAGCCATATCAAAAATAAAACCACTTCTAAAAGTAGTCTAAATTAGAATAAAAGTCAAGTAACTGTAAAAATTGGGATTATATTCCAGTTTCCATTTTCTTGTACTACGAACAGGGCAGGCAGCTTCGAAATAATGAACAAATTACTTTTTGAAAGGAACCTTAAAACTAGTAAACACAGTTGCTTTTCAGCTACTTCAGAGTTTTGTAAATGTCATGTTCTTTCTAATTGGCTCCTTATTTCAGCAAACCCAATTGAAAGTTAATTGGGTTGGTATGTGAACTACATCCCTCCCCCTCCCCCTTCTATTCCCAGGATTGAGCCCAGTACCCATAAAGCTTCCTTGTTTTCCATATGTAATCTGAATGTGGGGTCTGCATTCATTACAATCAACTGGAATCAGTCCCCTGGTTCCAGTGCTCTTTACTGAGGCAATTCTGAATCTTTGAGACGTAGAGCCAGCGGCTGCACTCAGAGGTGACAGGCCAAACATCTACTTCCACCGTTATATTCGCCACAGTGGGAAAACCAAATGCTAAATAAAAATTTGTGGCTGGGTTCTGTCTCTCAGCAGCACCGCTCCTCTCAGACCTGGTTGGAATCACAGGGTGCCACCTTGTGTATAAGCTGACGATTTACTTCCCAAGTTCCACAAAGGATCCAGATAGACTCAAAAATAATCAGCCCATAAGCTCTGTATGTTATTAACCAAGGAAAAATGAGACAGATGTAATTGAAGGAAACAGATTTGAAAACACACAGCTCCAGAGGGTGCACAACACTCAATTTTGAATCATGCTGACAGCCTGTCTCATTTATTGCCCCCCTCTGGCCGGAAAACACACCCAATGCCGCACACATGGAATAGATTGACGCTGCTCACTCAAGCTTTCGGATGGAGATACCGGAAGAAAGTAAAGCTCTTGTGACAGAGCTAATGAATCTGACTAGGGCAATTATCTGTGTCCAAACAGCAAGCAAGCCATGTAGATTTAACTTCAGGGCTTTGGGTTTCTGAGAGGCACAAGGTTCCATGGAGGTGATGATTATGATCCTACTTATTTTAATAAAGTGCTGAATTTGAAACTGAGAAAAACAGTTGTTGGATCAAGGTCACAGGAGGTAAAATAGGATCCTTTCCAATCCAGCTACCATGCCCTTGAGAAATTCCATACTTCTCTAAACTCAGCACAGCTGCCATTCAGCTGAAACCACTGTTATATTCATGGTACTGACTGGACCCTTCACATTATGTTCAGTAGGGAGTTGGAGTGGAGAGTCTGGGGCTTTGGGGCTACAGGTACACCTCTCCCGTTGGCTTAGGTCTCCTGTAATGTCCATTCTTCTCTGTTGTCTTCCATGGCCTCCTCCACCAGTACATCCTTTTCTCCTCAAACATCTCTGAAAGGTAACTTGGGAGGTGGTTTCTCTCTCCCTGGGAGGGCAGTTCAGTTTCCCTCTTGTGGTGCCACATCTCAGACAAGTGACCCAGGCTCAGAGCACCAACCTCACTGGAATCCAAAGTGTTAGCGGAGAGGAGTCCGTTGTTAGGAACCTTAGGTTGCTGTTCTCAGTGTGGCCTCCTTCACCTCCTTCACCTCTGTTTCCTGTCTCCCGCCACCAAAGGACTAATGTTTATAAACACAGATTTGTGAAGGGAATATGCAGCTGGAATCCTGAATTAAAGAAACTTGGTGAATAGACTTGGTAACCGCCACACCTTATTGGTCTTATTTTTGTTGTTCCCAGGAGCAAAATGACCTGTTTCCTAAGAAAAATTCCTGGTATCAGTATATTGAGAGCCCCCTACACTCCAGACTGACTTGTTAGGAGGCAGAAAGGAAAATAACTTTGTCTCCAAATCACAAAACAGGTCTGCTTGTCTTTCACCAGGTATTAATGGTGACTTTGGCAGAGGAAGAAACAAAAACCATTGAAATAAAATATACTAATTACCTAGATATTTACTGGTTCACCTACATCCCAAACCTGGTTTCAAAAGGGATTTCAGGTGTCTTTTGAGAGTAGCTAAAATGTGCTAGGATAACATTTGGGCTGTAAGTTTCCCAGTTACGTGAAATTCCCTGTCATGTGAAAATAGGAAACCTCGTCAGCTTCACAGGTCACAATGTCCATGATTGCTCAGAAGATTTACAATTGTTCCTGGTCCTAATTAGAATATCCAAGAGTTTATAAATAGAGCAACTAGGTGATATGAAAGACACCTTGACAGTATCCTTACAATAGACTCCAAAGGGGTATCCCGGCTGTTCCTTATAGTGACTTTCCATATAAGCTGATGGCATCACATGTAATCCAGCACAAACAGTCCTGCAAGGGTTAGAATGGACCTGGATGTCTGAGGCCACAAGCCCCACCCCGTGCAGATCCGGGAGCATGAAAGGACTCCATGACCTCCAAGCCATTCTCCCTGAATAGTGTTTTTCTCTCAACTGTCTCCTGATAAATTGTGACTGGGAGCTCAAAATTGTGTCTCAATTGCAGTTGCCTGAAGTGTAGCTCTTCTAAGTGCCCAATTAAGGGCAGCCTTAAATGACTGTGTTCTGGAGGATAAAGTTAATGTCCTTTTCTGGAAAGAAAGGAACTTAACAAGGACCAGTGCCTGAATAGAAAGCTGTCCCTCCTGCTCTTGCAAGGAGCTAAGGGTGAGTCCACCAGCTGGGCCAAGAGTTAATTTTGTCTTTGCATAAACAAGATGTGCGTTGCTGTCTCAGGTTAGATGGCACGGGGAGGTGGGGTGGAGGACGATGTTCTTGCAGACTGCATCCACATGAAGGTCATCTTCTAGCTGGGGGCAATGCTGTTGTTTGCCAGCTTTGTTTTCTGGCTCCGACTCTGCTTCCAGTGCTTACGTCGTGCCTTTACCTAGACAGAGAACAGCCCCACCTCCAACTGCTACTTGCTGTAGGCAGTGTTTGCAGCCCAGCAGGCTGTGCCAAGGCTGGTTTTGAGGGAAACTGAGCTTCAGAGCATCCTCTTCTTAAGGAAGACATCAGTTCCTCCAACTCGAAGCCACAGGGGATGCTTTTGTAGCCAGTTCCCCATCCTTCACACTTAGCCACTCTCGCAGTCCTTTGCAGCACTGGGCAGTCCTCTCTAGGGCTGGTGCACAGGCCCGTGCCGACAGATGACCCTGGCATTTTAGGATAACTTAACGGGACTCAAGGGACAAAGGGACTGTGGAAATGGACATCAGTTTGAAGGCCAATTTTCCCCACTACATGGATGCCTTCCACTGAGTTTGGGGTCAGCTGTAACTGGGTCTAGAGCTTGCTGCTTAAAGAATCTACTGACTTTCTTAGTCTTTTACCACTTCTCTATTTCATGGGGATGAAATGGCCTGAATAGTGCATTTCAGTCCATACATGCAGCAACTCCAGCTCTTTAAAATGTGCCTGAATGGTTAACCAAAGAAAACAGTATTTGAAACCTATTTTAGACACAGAGACAGGCCTGCAGCCTGGACTATCCTACCAAAGTATTCCTTCTAGTGAGGGACACGAGATTGCAGGGAAAGGGGTGGTGGTAAAGAGAAATCCACTTCTCACTTCATAAACCCCTCTGTGTTGGTTAAAAAATAATAATTCTGGATAGATGGATGTAAAAACTCCTCCTTCTAAAAAATTAAAGTCACATCAGGGAGCACTTGGGCTGGGGAGAGAGAGGCCAAGCTTGTCTCCATGTATTCTATGACCCTTGTTATAGTCCTTAACCTCTGCGAGTTTGTGAAATGGATTCAATGTGCCTGTCTCACAGGCTCCCTGTGAGAACGAAAGGCGGTAACACAGGGCAAGCTGGCTAACAGTGCCTGGCAAATACTGGAGGCCCAATCAACATGTAAACTACTATTGTTTTTCTCTTCCCTCTGCCTTTTTATTTCTGTGGCTGGAGGTGATTAAAATCAGATACAATTAGAACTGTAGCACCTATGAAATGAAATGAGTTTCTACTCTGGTTTATTTTAAACTCTTTCATTTAAAACTAAACTAAACAATACATTCCTCCCACCCCCACCCACCCCCATAACACCTCATTCCCCTGCCCTGTTTGGGTCCCAGGCATGAAGCAGAACTATTATTCACATCATCATGGCCAGAGGTGCCCCGCCAAAGACATAACATTAGGTCATTCAAAATGAGAAGATCTTATCAGAGAAATGCAAATCAAAACTACAATGAAATCCCACCTCACGCTGGTCAGAACGGCCATCATTAAAAAGTCTACAAGTAATAAATGCTGGAGAGGGTGTGGAGAAAAGGGAACCCTCCTACACTGCTGGTGGAAATGTAATTTGGTGCAGCCACTATGGAGAACAGTATGGAGAGGCCTTAAAAAAGTAAAAATAGGCTTACCATATGATCCAGCAGTTCCATGCCTAGGCATATATCTGGAGGAAACTCTAATTCAAAAAGATACATGCACCTCAATGTTCATAGCAGCACTAGTTACAATAGCCAAGACATGGAAACAACCTAAATGTCCATCAACAGATGACTGGATAAAGAAGATGTGGTGTATATATATATATATATATATATATATATATATATATATACACACAATATATATATATATATATATATATATATACACAATATATATATATATATACACACAATATATATATATATATATATATACACATACACAATGGAATATAACTCAGTCATAAGAAACAATGAGATAATACTATTTGCAGCAACATGGATGGGCCTGGAGATTATCATACTAAGTGAAGTAAGTCAGACAGAGAAAGACAAATATATTATATCATTTATATCTGGAATCTTTAAAAATGGCACAAATGGACTTATTTATAAAATGAAAACAGACTCACAGACATAGAAAACAAACCTATAGTTACTGGTGGGGGGGAGCGGTGAGGGATAAATTAGGAGTCTGGGATTTGCAGATACTAACCACTATATATAAAATAGATAGACAGCAAGGTCCCACTGTATAACACAGGGAACTATATTCAATATCTTGTAATAACCTAGAATAATAAAGAATATGAAAAAGTATAAGCGTATATAACTGAATCAATATGCTGTATACCAGAAACTAACACGATATTATATAAATCAACTATACTTCAATTAAAAAAAAAGATGTTTATTAAGGATGGACACACTTATAGCTAAATACTTAATCAAGCCCTCTGAAAAGTTTGATATTTTTTTTTCCAAAAGTTCTCTTCAATGACCATGTATCACATGACCTTAAGACCAGGATTTGAGGGGAAGGATCTGCCTTTCCTTCCTTCTTTTTCTTACCCTCCCTTCGTCCTTCTCTTCCTTGCTTCCATTCTCTTCTTATTTTAGGAAATCATAAAGCTAATTTTTAAAAGCTCAAGTGTCTGTCTAAACAGCAACATGGTTACTTCCTGTTCAAAATCAGACAGATACTTACCTGTGAAAAATCCATGTGCTCACTTGTGTCTGAGTTTGCTTTCATCTACAGTAATGCTACCACCTTCCCAAGGGAGAGTATAAGGGATATAAGCAGGGGTCCTAACCCACTGGGAGGCCGTCCAAAAGAATTTACAAATGGTGTTTGAAAATAAAGTTCGCCTGATTGTTTTCAACAAATCTATCAGAACATATACACCTTAATGTATGCCCTACCTTGGCTTTGTAAAGAGCCAGTTGTTCCTCAGAGTCAAACCTGGTAACTAAAGTGAGCGAACCTTTGGAGTAGATTTCTTTGTTTCTGTTTGTTTTCGTTTTGGTTTTGGTCATAGAGGAAGGAGGTAATGATACTGGTTTGCTTGCATGATTTGTAAACTATTTCTGAAGGTCTTTTTCCAAAAGAAGAGTTCCATAAATACAGTAAACGTGTCCAAGTCTCCACTTTGATGGATCACACTGATTTGAGTGTGCTTATTAAGCCAGTTCCATCACCTACTGACCTTCTCCCCTTTTTATGATCCATTGATATAACTTAATTAAGAGGAAAATATTGGAACATAAGACAGGTAGCTTAATTTTACCCACATTTCCTGACTCCTGAGAGATAAGAAAATTCTTTAGACAAGAACAAATTTATGAACAGCTCTAAGAGGCATTCTATTTGAATAAGATAGAGAATATTCAAGCTTGGTTTTGTTCATTTTAATACAGCCTGTAGTCCATATAGAAGTCATCATTTTTAGAGTCACCTCATTCTAATTAGAAATAATTTGCTATTGTATGAAATAGTAAGAAGAGCAGGAATAGCCCCCAAATACTTAGAATTGAGAATGTCAGCTTCATTTCATCCACAAACCAAAGATTTGTTTCCCATCCTGGAAGCTGATGCTCGCTCTCCATAGTAGAGCTAACAGCCCAGAGCAGGCACAATTATTGATTTCTCCTCTGCCCTGTTGCCTGATCTATAGTAATAAATTCCCAGGGCAGCCGCGCAATTACACACAACGTGATCACTATCACAGCAGGCCCAGCCAGATACGGATACACAACATGATCACTTACCCAGTAGGCACCGTTCAATATGGTTAGACAACATGATCACTACACAGCATGCCCTTTCAATATGGATTCCTAACACAGCCGTGACTAATACACCAGACAACTTGCATGCATCCAAACCACCCCCACCATCCCTGCAGGAACAGCTTGATGGGGCCATGTCACTATATACCTAACTATTACTACGCTATATACATGTCACTAAATCCTTAACTCCACGTGTACACTCGGGGGTGGATACCCTGCACAAGGTCATTTAGCTCAGCAAGTTCTACCACACAGAAATCTGACCATGGACATGTGGAAACAGATTTGACCCAGCAGACATGTGCTAGGACCTTCCAATGGAACTGCTAACGTAGCAGGCGATATTCTGACTTTAGCCAAGTGCAAATAAGCAAAAGCCTAATGATGAACAAAAGATCTGTAATTTAGAAAATGTTGCAACACACAGACCAGAAGGAAAAGACGAGGTGCACACTGCCTTACGTGGACTGCGGATTTTCCCGCACCCACACCAGCAGCCCCTCTGGCAGAAGGGGACGCATTTGACATTATCCTGCTACTCTCATTAGAGCACATCCTTCTGATGGAAGGTGCTGTGTCTCTGAGCTGCTTTGATGTGTGTGAAAATACTCCAAGCTCTTTGTGTAAAGTAACGTTATCAGCAGTTGCGTAGAATAAAAAAGAAAAGCTTTTTAAGCAAATAGATGGAACAGTTTTCTTGCCAGCTTTAAAGCAGCAAATGGATTTGCAAATTTGAAATCAAAATAAAATTTGAAATCAAATTAACAAAAAGGAGGGTAATTATTTTATCAAAAAGCTTTTCATTCCCTTTTAAATGATGTTAGTCTGATAGATTCCAATTTGGCTGATCTGGAATGCGGCCCAGAAATGTACATTTAGCAAATACACCAGGTGATTCTGCATCAGAGTATTTCATACAGCGTCATCCCATTGGCTGTCTTTTCTCCCTCATCTTTTTCTTTTCTCTAATTCTTCCTCTCACTCTCTCTCCATCTCCTGTCCCATTCTCGTCGTCTTTTGGTTTTTTTTCCCTCTGTTCTATCCTCCTCCCACAATTTTTTTCTTTCTTCCCTAAGTATGGGCTGGAGTGGAGAGGTTGGTTGGAGGGTCATAAGGAACAGAGAAGAAAGAAAATCCTACCAATTTCATAAGCCTCAAGCCATGTTCCAAAACAGTATAAGGTCTCACTGTATTCCCTGTGCTCCTTTAATTGTGGCACACAGATCATGCCACCTAATTTTCTACAGTCATGGTTAATAGAGGGAGGTCACCAGGAGTCAAGAGAAGACAGGCAGAGATCTTGGACTGAGCCTGTAATCGTCCAAGTTTGGTTCCACTAACTAAGCATGCTGCATGTGAAACCCTTACAGCAAACCTGGGATTGGAACAACTATTAATTTCCCACCAATGGCCTTTGTAAATAATGAGGCTCTGGTATCCATGGTCATCTCTTTCCTCTGCCCTCTACCCTGATTCTCCATCTATTTACTGCTCGTCTGGTTTTGTTTGCTTCTGCCCTGGACTGTTTCATTGAACACAATGAAGTATAGTTTGAAGAACTCTAATTCAGGAGTCAGGAGGGCTGTATCCACATCTGACCCTGATACTGGCTACGCTTGTGATCCTGGACAAGTGATACAACCTTGCCAGTCTCATTGTCCTCACTGCAAAGTAAGGGCGTGACCTGCAAAACTCACTTTAGTTGTAAAATTATACAGAATAAAGAGAAGTCATACTCCTCCTCTACAGTGCTTCAAGATAAGTGAGGCTAGGCATAAATGATGACAAAGTTTTTAGCATCCAGAATGTGATTCTTTTTTTCTCCTTATAAAAAAAAATTAAAACTAGCACCATCTTATCTAGAGTCAGAATTTAATGGCTGCCAAATTTCCTACCGTTTTTGTTAGCCCATAATCAAAGGTAGTCTGAATGGTTAAAATACAAGCTTAACAAGCTGGTTAATGTTTTAAATTATACTACAGGTTTCTTAAATTTCCTGATTATTAAGGATCTATTTCTTTTAATCACAATTATCTTTTAAAGAAACTACTAGAAACTTTTTTTGGGGGGTGGGGTAATTAGATTTATTCATTTATGTTTTAATGGAGGTCCTGGGGATTGAACCCAGGACCTTGTGCATGCTAGGCAGGCACTCTACCACTGAGCTATACCCTCCCCCTTAAAAAACCTTTTTCAAATGAAACAATTTGAATGGATTAAAATATTGGCTTTATTATTACCATAACCTATATTTAGGAGCCCCCTGAGTAACAAGGGAAAAAGTATTAAAAATTTTTTTCTAAACACTTACAAACAAGACGAGACTAGGATATAGAACTAAGGTATATGGAGTTCTTCGGATAGACATCTTTCTTCTTGGACACAAAGTATCAGCCTTTATGGTGATATTCCACAAAGGAGGGAAGAAGAGAGGGGAGCCACAGGGAGGGAGGAAGGGGAGAGACAGAATAACACTTATGGAGCAAGGTCATTCACCCCGCACTATGCGAGGCCTCTTTTTAACTCATTTAGTACCTGACTGAATGCCTTCTGTGTCTGACCTAAGAGCTGAGCATGGAGTGGACAAGAAGAAAGACATAGCCTTTAGCCACATTTAACCCTATAACCATCTTTAAAAGTCCACATTATTGACCCGTGTTCTTTGCACTGCGCACTTGCACTTTATTGCAATTCATAAAGTTTAAAATGTTCCCCCTACCACTCACAGGACATAAACACTAGCCTTCCTTTACTGCCCTATACCTAGCATTGGTCACGAATTAAGTGCTATCAAGTAGAGAACTAGTCAGGTTCTACAAAGTAGGTATCACCTCCTTTTACTAAATGAACAAAATTAATAAGACCATCGGAATCCAACTTTTATCATCTTCCGAAGACAGAGAAGTCAATCAGGCAAAACTAACAACAGCCTGAAATTTCCTTGGATTTCATACAGTTCTGTATTTTTTGTTTTGATTTTTAATTTTTAAAAATTAAAATTACTTCAGCTGTACAGTTAAAATTAACTTAATTTTAAACTGTACAGCTAAGTATTGCTAAGTATATTCACACTGTCGTGCAATCAGTCTCCAGGACTTTTCATCTTACAAAACTGAAAGTCTATACACATTAAATAACAACTCTCCATTTCCCCTCCCCCCCAGCCTCTGGCAGCTAACATTCTACTTTCTGTTTCCATGAATTTGATTACTCTAGGCACCTCATATAAGTGGAGTCATACAGTATTTGTCTTTTTGTGATGGACTTATTTCACTAAGCATAATGTCCTCAAGGTTCATCCATGTTGTAGCATGTGCCAGAATCTCCTTTTTAAATTTAAGGCTGACTAATATTTTACTATATGTATATACCACATTTTATTTATCCATTTATGCATCAATAAATACGTGGGTCGCTTCTATCGTTTGGCTATTGTGAATAATGCTGCTATGAACATGGATGTAACCAATACCCCTTTGAGACCTTGCTTCTGATTCTTTTGAGCACATGCTCAGAAGTGGAATTGCTAGATCATATGGTAATTCTATTTTTAATTTTTTTGAGGAAACTCCATACTGCTTTCCGCAGAGGCTGTACCATTTTACATTCCTACCAACAGCACACAAGGATTTAAATTTCTCCATACCCTGGCTAACACTTTTTATTTTCTGTTTGTTTCTTTTACAGTAGCCATCCTGACTGGTGTGAGATGATACCTCACTGTGGTTTTGACTTGCATTTCCTTAATGATTAGTGATGTTGAGCATCTTTTACATGCTTCTTGGCCATTTGTATGTCTTCTTGGGAGACATGTCTATTCAAGTTCTTTGCCCATTTTTAATTGGGTTATTTGACTAAAAATAAGTAACTTGATTATATGGCATTTTGTAGTTTATACAGCATTTTCACACAGTTTACTACATTTTATATTCACAGTAACCCTGTGGGGTTGACATGTAGGTATTTTGCCATCTGCAATAACAAAAACTATGGATGAGAGAAACTGAGTACTTTGATCAAATAGCCATTAACAGGCAGGACCAAGAGTTCTTGAGTTCTATATTGAAACTCTAAGAAACAGTCCACAGAGCTTCTGGTAATGGTCCTACTTATTAATGGCTATTTGGTCCCAGTACTCAGTTTCTCTCATTCTCAGTTTTGGTTGCTGCAGATGGCAAACTACGTACTTGCCAACCCCACAGGATTATTGTGAGTACAAAACATTGTAAAGGGCGTAAAGATGCTGTAAGAACCACACAAAGCGATACAAGCGTAAGGGGTTTTTATCGGTAGGTTGAGGCCCAGTGATGAAAGGCCCTGAACACCAGGCTAAGGGGTTTGCTCAAGCCACCAGCCTCTGACCCAGAGATCCTTCACTGAGAGTCCCCACTGCCACCCAGGGAAAGTCCAGCTCCCTCCCCTACACAGTGTACTATAAGCTGGTACACCAGCTATACACACACATTGGGGAACTGGTACAGGTTACACACCTGTAACTCACTTTGTTAAATTAACTTGCTGCAGTTTCAAAATTCTAAGTGCAACCTTCCAGGTTTCCCCATTTTCCTCTTCTGTAGACTCACAAGTTTGTGCTCTCGCCTGAACATTGGGTCCACCATTTCAAATTTCTTGTTTTCACAGCTTCCCCGTCAGGCCCACACGAGGACATTCCTCCCAGCTCCACTGATTCCTGAAGAATCAGACTCAGTCCTGGTCTGGGCTCTGGAATCCACTGCTCACCTTGCATTGAAGATAATTCCTGCTTCACGTAGGTGAAAACAATTTAAATTAAGGGTGCATCTACTCATAGGCGACAATGTCTCAAAGGATTTGCAGTAGAAGTTTAACTGTCGTTTTGAAATTTCTGTTGGTTTTCTTTTTATACTTAATGTTTTGGTGGTTGTAAACAATGGATTATTTGCAAAGTTAAAACCATTCAAAGTAAAGAGAAAGTGACTTCCTCTTCCCTGTGGCCCGTCCACTAACTGCTCTCACACGCGACACCATTTCTCCAAGATCAGATGCTTTTGCCTGGATTTACTGGTCTCCTAACTCCAGTGGTCTCTGGGCTAGACGCTTTCGTCTGGTCTTGCTTTCTTCCCATCCAGTCTCCACAATGGTGCCAGAGTGTTCGTTCTGAACACGCAGATCTGCTTGTGCCTTTCCTTTGCTTCCCTGGCACAGCACACAGCTCTCCATGACCTCCTCCTCTGCCATTCTTTCCATCCTTCACTCCCCAGTCCCAGCGTCACATCCTTTCAGTCACACTCCCACCCACTGCACTCCAAGCCGGCCATGGTCTTTCACGGTTGGCCCTTTCACATGCTATTTCCTGGAGTTTCTGCTCAGCATCCTCATATTCAGAAGTATCCACTCTCATGTCTATCAATCCCTTCTCTGTGAAGACTCCTTGATGGGGAGGCCCTCCCATCCTCCACACCCCCACCCCAAGCATCATGGATTCAGGCTTTCCTCCCAGCACTTCATGCAAAATTAACTCTACTGGGGCACGACTCATATTGCGTTATCAGTCTGTTTGCTCATTCACTGCCTCACTAGATGCTAAGCCTTTTATTTTTCCAAGCCTGGGTATCTAGGACAGCTGAACCCAACAAACGGTTGTTAAACAAATGAATAATGTACCCAAAGCCTGAACTTTAGGAAGTTCTCTGCAAATCTTGGTCCCCTTTCACCCTTTTCTCTGTCCTCTATTCTATTTAGTTCCTAAAAACGGTCATTTCCATTTCAGCTCAACCTGGATCACCATATGGGGACCCCAACCACAAACGTCCACTGCGAGAGATCATGTTGCCAATCATGATGAAGAGGCTGTTTTCTATTTGCAGGCAGTCTAGAGTGAAAGAAAAATCCTCACATCCATCAACTCTATTTCAACTCTCTTGCCTGAAATCAAGCTTTCAGTTACACTTTGCAGAGAAATGGTTTTGTCATATTCATTTCTACCCAACAGAGTGGTGACAGAATTTTACCCAACAGAGGGGTGACAGAAAAGAAAAATAAAGGTGATATACCAACCAAATTAAACTAGAAATTCAGGTCAGAATTGCACCCCTTCTCCGTGCCAGGCTACGTGTGAGCTAGGTCTACACGTGTGTTCTTCTCTCCGGCTGGAATAGTTTATTTAGTTCAGGTTTCTCAATGTTGGTGCAATTGATATTTTGGGCCAGATAATTCTTTGTTGTGGGCTGTCCAGTGCATCTTAGGCCATTTTTCAGTATCCCTTGCCTCTCTCCAGTAGACGCCAGGAGCACCCCCACCCCAACAGAGACAACCCAAAATGCCTCAAGACAAGGCCTAATGTCCCCTGGGAGGCAAAATCACTTCTGTTTAAGAATCATGGACTTAACTCTTCCTGCTCACCCTTCGTATTTTGTGTCACCACCTCTTGGAAGCCTTCCTTGACTCCTCGGAATGGATCAAATGTCCCATTACATGTTCTTATAACATTGTACACCATTACTTCAGAATATACATCAAAGATGGCAATTATATATTTATTAGCATGCTCATTTGCTTATTGTTTTTCTTCTAGTCTGTAAGATCCGTGAAAGTGGAAACTGGGTCTATTCTTCTCACCGCTGTGCGCCTTAGCACAGTACTAGATTGTATTGGGTACCCTGTAAACAAGCACTGTGTGAAAGAGAGAATGGGAAGGCAGAGGTCAAAGTTGTAATCTCTGACCTCAGTAGCAAAATTCAAAAAAGTTCAGAGGAAACATCAGTATGTTCTAAGAAGTATCTAAGAAGCAATGTAGTTCAAGGCAGATGGAAACTTGTAAATAACACTCCATATACTTGAAAGACAGTGGACAGCAGCTATGAAACTAATGCAGCAGGAAGGTCTCTGATGAGACACTGTCGGGCTATGAAGGGGTGGGCGTGGTTGTGGAGTCATCTGCAAGAACTGCCGTGGAGGCTAACACTAGCCCAGAAGAGGAGGAGGTTCACATAGCAGACAACAGGAAGAGCTTGACAATTCCCTGTTTACATGGCAGGACTCCGTCTGCATGAAAAGCAGCAGCAGCAGCCATGGCCCTTAAGGGAGCCCAGGACAGGGAGAAGCTAGAGGAGCATGCAACCATCAGCTCCCAGTTTCTGATACATTCCGTATCCATGGCTAAACTCAAAACACAGGAAACATTTTAAAATGTCCTTTACTGAATGAAAAACAGATAATTCTCCCAAAGTAGGAACAATTTTCTCTTACCTATCTGCTGTCGACCCCTTTTCCAAATAAGAGTTCTTAAATTGTGCTCATCTTTTTTTACCCTAAACCTTTTGCTTTGATTTCTTTAATGTTTGTTTGATAGAGGGGTGTTAGAGTCAGGGTCTTGGCAGGGAAAAGATGGGCACAATCAAGGGATTGTTTACACGATGGGCTGAGAAACTGCGAGGATAGTGCTATATCTAGGGTCTCACAGAGAGGCACCCTTGTCACCTCTGGGCATGAAGGGGTACAGAAGAGGAGGGAGGTGACAGAACAGAGAGAGACCACTACATGGATAGAGAGGGCCACCTGGCCTTAGAAGAGGACACAGCCAGCCTGCAGTGAGCAGGCACGGAAGGAGCACAGAAAATGCATCAGTACCCTCTTTGCTCTCATTCCCACCCCTATCTCTCCTTCATCTGCTGTTGCCCCTTATGTAGCAATCGAGCAGGCAAGGTCACCAGCTGATTCAGTCCACAAAGGTGAGCCTCTGGGGCCCAGGACAGGAAGAAGGGGGCGAAGAGGACATGGAGGGACAGCAGAAAATATCCAGCACTGTATCATTACACACCACTCCCAGGGGGTGGACGATAATGTTATTTCAGACTTAACACCAACATTTTGTAAAATAGCCACTGATTTTACAATGTAGTTTTTTTTTAACTGGGAGATAGAGGTACTTCCAAGAGTGTGGATACTTTGAAAGTAGACACAATGTAGAGAAATCCCGCATGACTGTCTCAGAGACTTGATCATTTCCATAGTCATGGTAGTGACTCAGACTAGGAACTAGGCCAGCCCTGGCCCCCAATTACACTCTTGAGCATGGCTGCATGAAAGAACCTGAATAAAACTTAACTTGCTTCTGCCTCTCTTTTAGGGGTGTGATAGGATCACCCAACAGAGGCTTCTTAACTTCCCTATGAAGGAAGAAGGAGCAGCAGGTGTGAGAAGAGTCATCATGGCCCTTTGAGGAAGTTTAGAGGGAGGGAGAGAGGAAGACAAAGAAAGAGAGAGAGGGAGCGCGGGAGGGAGAGAAGCAGCTGTTGGGATGAGGGGGACCTTGGGGCAATAGGTGGCTAAAAAGGAATGTTAGGATGTGTGCCTATGTGTCATGCAACATTACATCTCTCTCCTTGGGGTTTCCTGAGACCTAAAGACGTATATTGCTTCCCAATTTTTAATTAAAATATGAAGCTGTTCAGATAGAGACACGAAGTCATCCCAGCCTTCTGTAGGAGACAGAAGCAAAGAGCAGATGGCCATCTGGACAAGGGCCCTAGAGCCAGAAGGAAAACACAAAAATCATGAGAACTCAGAGATGCCAGCCTCAGCAGGATGCCTCGGTGAACTCTCCCCTACGCTCACCCACATTTTCCCAGAAGAGAGAGCACTTTCATCAAGGGTGATATGAAGAGAGTACAGCCTAGTTCAACACACTAACAGGTCCAAACATTAAGAAATGGGTTGGCAGCCACACTCACTAGACAGAGCCCATCTCAGAATAATGAAGGCTGCTGGGGTTGCTCCTAGTTGCTGAGATCAAGGCCGGGCTTCTGCCTGTCCCATCTCTCGAGTCCTGACCTGGGCTTGTCGCCCATGCTCCCATCTGTCCTGCTCATTACTTGGCACTCTTTCCTGTTCACAGCCTTAGCCTCCACCTGTCTGTGCCTTTGATGAACCCTTTCTACAACCTCTAGCCCTAGCATGCATTTGAATTCTGAGCCTTGATCGCTGTTTTCTCAGCAATATATTTTTTCTAACCTTATTTGGGATTCTTGACAGTCTTGGCTTGAGATGTATACTGTTCCTACATCATAACCAGGACCAGTTGCTAAACCAGGTCATATGCTAAACCAAGTTCATGACACTATCCTCAGGGTACTCCAGCCTGGTCAACTACCTCAATTCCTGCAAGCCAATATTATATCACTAATATTCATAGGGGTTTTTTTCCCTATAAGCCTAGAACTTTGAACAAATCCTTTCTTGTAATCCACAGGAAATATGTATCTGTAGGAGAATACTGCCTTTCCTGTTTTACAGATGACAATATGAAAGCATAGGAAGGTTGAGCAACATGTCTAAGGTCAGGCAGCCAGCTGGTGGTGAAGCTGGCGCTGGAACCCAGGCAGTCAGAATGCTGAGCCTATGCTTTCAGCCACGTGTTGTAGGATATTTCTAACCCTCCGGAAAGGGGATAACCCAGGTCCTTCGTATCGCCTGCCTTCTTTCCGGTCTGGAACACCCTCCCTCATTCTGCACATGGTGAGCTCCTTCTCACCCTTCAAGTCGTGGCTTATATGTTTCCTCCTCAGAGAGGCCTCCCTGTTCACCTGTCTGCTGGTAGTCTTCCCTGCTTATCTTCTCTCATGCATCCTGCTCTTTTCCTGTGTTACATTTATCCCAACACATATTCTTTTGTGTGTCTACTTGTCTAATGTTTTATCTTGCTCTGCAAGGACTGGCTCTGTTTCGCTCGGCATCCTGTCCCCCATGCTCAGCTCAGCAACTCACTCACAGTGGTCAATATTTTTGGAATAAAGGAATAAAATGAATAGACTTCCTTCTGGCATTCTCCTCACCCTAGGACCTTCCAAAATTCCATCCAGTACTTAAATAGTTGAGTTTGTGGCAAACGCTTTTTGCTGTTTGCTTACTGCTGAGAAAGCAAACATTCATCCTTTGAAGGCAGATTTCATTTTTAGAGATAGATAAAAGCCTTTGAGATCACATTTGCAATGAGCGAGTTTGTCACAACCAGGCAATCTAACCCTGGTTCAAAAGTGCCTTGTGATTATAAAATAATAAGGCTGTGCATGTATGTTCTACAGACACTACAGAAGAGGGCTTCTATTGGATGCCCAATGGCGGTGCTTCTAACCAGTGTACAGTCTACAGGGAACAACACAATTGGTTGCATGCATCCTAGCACAGCTGTTCAAAGGTAGCCTCATTGCATTCTAATCAGATTTCCCATGTGCCTCACTTAGTCCAGTGTCCTCAGATTTTTTGGATGTAGGACCCTTCTATATTCTTAAAAAGTATTCAAGATCCCCAAAGAGCTTTTGTAATAAAGATTATATCTATCAATACCATACTAAAAATTAAAACTGAGAAATTTAAAAAACATCTACCTATTAGATCACTTAAAATTACATATCTTTTGATATGCTGCTTTGGGGGGAAAAATCCAGTGTCACCCAGATATGTGTTTGGAAAAGAAAAAGAACAGCCTTTTCAGATAATGATATTATTCCAAAACTTAACAATTAGTAGTTTTTTAAAGATTAGTTCAATGTGAAATAAGAAACCACATCAATGAGACTTTTGTACTTTGTCACATTAAACTCGATTTCCCTATCTTGCAAGATTTGGTTTGACCCATGCATGATTTTGTAATATCATGTATTTGATCACTTAGAAAATATTGTTCACTGAGTTATGCACATCTTTCAAAAGTTTGTGCATTTTATCATATAATATCAAAAAATAACATTCATTAATATCACTACTAACATTGTCAGAAAAATCTTTTAAGTATTGGGAAGTTGTCAAGTTCATGGTGGCAGATACGAATTTTCCAAATTTAGTAAATTTATTCATTTTTGTTTGAAAGCTTGTATTTTATCATTGGCAACAAATATGGTCAGTTATTTTCCTTAATAGTGGTAGGCCCACTTATTCCATTTCAAGAAAATGCCTACAAAATAACCATGAAGAAAAGAGGTAGTTTAGCTCATAATTCAATTACACATGTGCCTTCTTTGAGCTACATCTGGCGTATAGCAAGTGTTCTATTCTATTTGCCATTGCCTCCGATGGAATGTTTAGAAAGACACATATTCAAGGTTCAAGATTAAATGAAATTAATAATTTGTACTGCCCCACCAAGGGAATTCTTAATTGAAACTGACTTTTCTCTTTCCTTCCTTCCTTCCTTTCTTTGTCTCTTTTTCTTTCTTTCTTTTCTTTTTCTTTCCTTCCTTACTTCCCTTCCTTCCTTCCTTCCTTTTCTCTTTTTCTTTCCTTCTTTCCTTTTCTTTCCTTCCTTCCTTCTATCCTTTTTTCCTTCTTTCTCTCCTTCTTTCTTTTTTTTTCCTTTTTCTTTCTTTCTTTTTACTGTGACCTAGTGGCAGTTAAGAACACAACAACTGCTGCCTGGTATCTTGATCTGTGCAAAGGCACCAACAGGTCTGACCGCCACTGCTTTCACACCATCAGTGCAAATGTCAACACAGCAGCAAGGGCAGATCACATATTAGTATTCTAATGAAACAGTTTTGACCTTCCTAATCCCCTGAAAGGGTCGTGCGGACTTCTAGAAGTCTGCAGACCACTCTTTGAGAACTGCTGTGTCCGTCTGTCTATGAAACTTTCCAAGAGCCTCTACGAAGGTGTGGCATTATCTTCCAGGATAAAGAGACCAGACAGTACACCTGTAAACCAGTGTAAGCCTGAAACTGGAACATGGCTCAAAACCCGCGAGAGGAAAAAGAACGTGTGAGAAGAGACTTGGTTCTAGACAAGATAAGGAATTTTTGTTACAATGTGTTTGGATACAAACACATGATAGTGGCACTGATTCTAAAATCTGCTTTTCTTGGCCGACAGCATGCTTCAAGAACAGTCGCAATGGTCACTGTCTCTTGCTGGCTTCTACTAATTCCAATTTCTCAGAGTACAAACTCCAGAAATGTGAGTTTGCTTCTGAGGGGAAAGGCTACGGGAATTCAGGGAGGAAATGACTTAATCTGTAATCAGATTTTGCTTTTTAGCACAAATTCGGTTGCTTCTTACCAGTATGATTTGAGTTCTCACTTACGGCTAATTTCACTTCATCTTGTTTCTTTCCAGAATGCTTATGGTAGTGCTCAGCAGCTAATTAATCAATGCCTGATGACGTCTGGGAGAGGACAACTTTGTGGGTAAGATAATGACTTCTTTGGGAGAGCAGCTTTATTTTTAAAATGCAGAGCATAATCATGCCTTTAAAGAATGTTGCTGCCATAGAGCTGAGTAGCGCAAATGGGTTGTGTCATGGAGCAGTGAGCAGGGGCGCCCTTTTCTTAAGAAGTCCCTTTGTGTAATAGTCAACAACCTAGGATGCTGCGTTTGCATGGCTGACCCTAGGGGAAGAGACGTTGGAGAAGGGGCAATCCAGGTGGAATCTGGATGAGGTGGGAGAGAGAGGAAGAGACGGGACACATTTGTGACATCAGTGCAGTTTGACTGCTGTCAGCGCAAACAAAGCTTTCTGTCCTTTTGGCATCTTCCCTGACTCTAAACGGGTGCAGGCAGAGTTCTCCTGGGCAGAGCCCAGCCCACTCCTGGGGATTAAGCTGCCACCAGAACCTCGCACGGGCACCGGGCCAGTGAGCCGGACGCACTGAGAGGCTGCTGAGCAGCAAGTCCTGAGACCGTGGAGGGAGAGTACCGGGGTGGACTTGGTGGTGACATCCCGGAAGTGGCCAGCAGCTGCTTCTGTCCCTGCCCCTAGAGTGGATGACACGGACTCTGCTGAAGACCCTGACTGATGAATTGCAATCAAGAGAATTTCCCCAACCTGCTGTGTCAATAGGCAGGAGGGGAAAGATTATGAAATCTGAACCAGAGAAGAGGAAAGGGAGTCAGAATGTCTTTCTTCTTATGAGGAAAGGCTTGTTGACTGGAGAAAACTCAGTCTGAGCCAAGGCTGCCCTTGGCAGCAAATATAAGGGTGCCTGACATTCTCAGAAGTACGGCACCGTCATGGGGCATTTCCACAGTTACCTCACCATGGCTGCACCTCACTACAACCAAATGAGGTGGGCAAAGGGGACAGTGAGCGTCACAACTTGCAGAATGCTGGGGAACATTTCTATCCTAAGGAGCTGCCCGTGCACTCAAGCCACAAGGCTGTTCTTCGGCAAATAGCTAAAGGTAGAAGTGAATGCCAATGTAAGTGCTTTTAGAAAAATTTCTTTTTGATGTCACAAAAAAACCAAGAAGGACCTAACCTTTCTCGCAAATGTAGAACATTCACAATGAGAACAGAAGGCATTCTGTTTGGGATGTTTCTGACAAGATCGTTACATTTTTCTTCGCTTTTTTCTTTTCTTCAAAACAAGAATAAAGGCAGCCGGTGACTTTCAGGTTGCCTTAGTCTTGATTACTCCAAGGGCATTAAGAGTTGACAGCTGCACACAATTCCAGGAATAAGGGTTTGTTTGGTACCTGGGTAAAATCACCAGTGTCTGGAGCTTTCTCAGCCTTAGACTCCCACAGGCCTCCCGTTGGTACCTAGTGTCAGAAGAATTGGGAAAAGACTCAACCTCTTTGAACCCGTGCTTCTCATCTGTGAAATGCAATGACAATATCTACTCTGTAAGTGCTAAGGGAGATGCAAGGCAGATAAACACATATAGTGCAATTGCCTGGCACCATAGCGTCGGGTAAACTCATTCAGTGGTGTGCTGGTGTAGATTTGTATGAACTCACAAGAGCTGATTTCTATAGTTCAGAAACTTTGCTAGCTAGCTGCTAAACCACTGGTAGCCTGAAACCGGTCATGGGAAGAGTATTTACACAGTGGAAATCAGCAAACTGTAAATCAGGGTTCCTCCCTAGCTGGTTGCTGAAGATTTACAAGCGTAGTACTACTGCTCTTAATAAATGTTTCTTCTGTTTTCTCCTGTTCAATATTGTTCTAAAAAATAGTATGAACTAAATACTTACTGGGTATAAATGTCGAAAATGTGATGAACTTTTCTTTCACTGGGGCAGAGCCTCTGTTGGCTTAAAGCACCAGTGAAGCAATTGTGGGATTCTAGGCACCCACAAGCTTAGTGGTTATGGCAGACACTGTTGGCTGCCTCCTCAACAAGCATTCCCTCGACCCTTACCTCTCTTCCCTCATCGCAGAACTAGATTCCTTGATTTCAGGGAAGTTAAGCTCCGATCTGAATTTATGGCCCCAGAGATAGATTGCAATTGCCCTAGTCACTCCTGGCCGTGGGATTCTCCTTCGCCGGTCGTTGGTCCAGCAGCATGCATATAACTGAGTTGTGGCTTCTCTTCTCAGATAAAAAAGGAGATCCTTGTTAGAAGAAAGCCCTTGAGTCTTTTTCTGCCCATTCACTTTGGGTATGGGGATGGGCTGCCTTGTGACCATAAGACATAAGGGAAAAAAACTAACTCCCTGAGGAGGTCTGAGTGGAAGAGTAGAGAGTGTGTATTTCTGTGACAATGTTATTGAGCCATTGATTGAACTCTGGACCTACCTCTCACCAATAAAAATAAAAAAGTTTAAAGTGTAATTACATTTTTCTATTACTTGCAGCCAAAAGAATTCCTATCTAATACGGGAGGGCAACATATTGCAAGTGCAGCTGTCTTTTCAAAGTTCCCTAGATTATATTTTGCAGTTAACATCTACTTATAAAGCCCATCCTGGCTCTAATCTCAAAAAGCACAGGGCTCAGAGTGAGAGGGGACCATACTATGACAAGGAGGAGACAGGTACGGAATGGGGAGGGGAGATATTAATGGGTCTGGGGACTTCCCTCTGGACCTGTGTGGACTTATTCAGCTATTATAGCTGAATCAAGCATGGATGGACGTCACTTTGAAGTTCTTAAAGGGACTTATGGGGTATTCCTCTAGGCACAATATTATTAGGATCTTCTCAGGATTACTTTATCCAGACTTACTTTGAATATTTACCAGAAAGGATATCTGGGAAATTCATTCCCAAGTGGCAAGTAAACAGAAAGAAGTTTTACAGGCCTGCTGGAGATGGGGGGGAGGGCTCTCTAGACGCTGTACCTATCATCCTTCCAAACAAAATCTGAGAAGAATGCGTCATCATATGCGTGAGAAAATAAAAACCTGAGGAGGATGAGGCTTTTCCAGCAGAGGAAACAGTGAACTCGCTCATGACATACCAGCCAAGTGTCAGAATCTGCTTAGGACTCCCCAGGAGATGGGACTCTTGCAGCCAAGTCAATGGACTGCCAACAGCAGCAGAGGAGCAGGGAGGAGGACATTTAAGAGAAGAAGTTGGCAATATAGACCTTGCTTCCAGGGGCAGCTGGGAAGTAGAGACAGAAATCTCTGCCTGTCGGGATGGTTTCCCTCCACGCCCCACAGCAGGGGTGTTTCCAGATTGTTAGAGGAGCACGGGGCGCAGGAGATGAGAAGTGTGATTCAGGAGGGAATGAAAATAGCCCAACGTGCTTCATCTCCCCCCCGGCCCAGCTCCCAGCTCCTCTCTGTCTCTGCAGAGTCTGTGATCATGTCTGAAGGCAACTTCTTCCTATACCCCAAAGGCTAGAAGCTTCTGAGAGCTCAGCTGTCAGGCGAGCACCCGAGAGGGACAATGACGACAGTGAGAAGCCACATTCAGGCTCTTCAGCACTGGGAGATGCAGAGAACTGCTAGCAAGTCTATGAATGGCCTCTGAGGCTGTTTCGCGCTTATAAAGTCCTCCTTTCTCCTTTTGCTGAAAACTCCCATGGAAGTGAAAGGAATCTCTGTCTTGTTTATCTCAAAGCGGGGTTTGTAAAAAAAAAAAATTTTTCAACATTATCTAAGTAGCTCCTTGCTGGCTAATTTTCAGGGCTAAATATCTCAACTGCTCCAAAACATTTATTTTTCATATTAGTCAAAGAAACTGGTGATGGGGTCTGACATCAGATATATTTTCCATTTATACATTCTGTTTCTCTTTCTTTAGGGAGAGAGCCAATGCTTAAACCTTTTCAGGAGCTTTTTTTTTTTTTTTTTTTTTTTTTTTAACAACTGCTCACTGATAAGAGTTCATCAGAATAAAATCAACTTCAGGAAGCAGGGGAGTTACTGCAAAGTGTCCTTGTTATTTGGGATCAGTGAACTCCAAATCCCTTAAAGCTGTTGCAGACCCACAAAAGAAGCCTGTCCCCCTGTAGAAAAGTAAGCAAGAGTGTGCCAGGGACACTGGAGAGTCATGGCCTTTATCTGGGGGTGTGAGTGGAATTCCAGAAGTGATGTCTAAGTGAGTGTGTACACCGCACCACTGCCTCACTTCCCTCATGTCCAGGAAGCAGGCACAAAAAAGCTGTGTGTGTGTATGTGTGTGTGTGTGTGTAAGCTATAATCATGCTACAATTACATCATTCAAAATAAGACTATAAATAATTTCAGTGACAGAGACACACTGACACACTCAAGATACCTTAAAAAATGTTTGTTGGGAGCCACGCTTCTGCTTCTGACACTACTGCTGCTGATTTTTAAAAAAATGGAAACCCCCCCCCCCCAAATCCAAATACCCTGCCATTGGGAGATCAGGATTGGAGTAGCACTGGATGACAGGGTGGTGGGTGATGTGTCCAAAGTCACATGGGTGGCTTCCTGTTCCTTCCGGCCTGTGCCTCCATTTCATTATTTCTGCTTTCTCAGAGTTTTTGCTTCCTCATCTTACTCATAGTTTCTGTTTCCTCTTAATTTCTCTGGCCATGTGTGGATCCAACTGTACCTCGCAATGTCTCTCAACACACCCTTTCAGCCCCGAGCTGTCTTCTCCCTTCCTCACTCACCATGTGTTTCCACATCCCAGATTCTGGGAGCGAGTTTGATGGCTCAGCTCTTCTTTTCCTATACAGCTGGCTGTCCCGAGCTGGGCTGCCCTTAGACACAGCCAGCTGTAACCTAGGCATAGGATCACGCGGTTCAAACGGTGACAGTCTTGACAGTCTCTTGCTTGGGGGCAGTGGATGGGGCAGTTAATAGGAGATTGTTAGGAGTTTGGGTACCACAATTGACATGTCTAATGTAAATGTGTGAGTGTGCAGTTAAAATGTCCTCTTAGTTTAAATTTCTATTAAGGATTTTTAATATTGGGTTTGTCTCACAGGAATAAAGTTCATACTTGTGTGTATGTATGTCTGCCTTATCCTGCATAAGAATTCTGAGTGAAAAAAAATACCAAAGAATATGCATCTCAGTTGAAATGTTGCCTCCTCATGGAGTCTTTCCTGACCATCAAATCTGAAGGAACCACTGAGTCACTTGCCCCCAACTCCCCATCACTTCCTTTATTTTCTTCATGGTTCTTATTACCTGAAATTACATTAAAAAATAATTTAGTGCCTCTCTTCCCCTCCCCCTGAGACCATAAGCTTCTTGAGGGCAGGGACTTGGCTGATCTTGTTTAGCATTTTATTCTCCAGCACCTGAGACAGTAACAGGCACAATTAAATATGAGTTAAACAAATGAATTAATAAACAAATGGAGTCGATGATGAATGCATCGGAGAGCTCCAGCTTTAGTGTATACAAGAATCATTGGTTCTTGTTAAAAATGCTGATTCTTTACAGATACCATGATTGAGCTTTTCTGGGGAAGAGCCCAGGATTCATCACTGTAAACAACCAGTGATTCTGATGTGAGTTTGCAAAGACCACATTTTGAGGTACACTGATGGAGTTGAACCTGCAAGACCTTTGACTTGAAATTCCCCACCCAATCAATACAATAACAAACGTGAGATTACAGGGGCAAGCACTTGGAAGCTTGGAGCTTGTTCCCTGTGTCATCAAGGGCTGTCATGAGCTATGTCCTATCAACTAATCTGTTGTTCACAACCAGATCATTGGCTGCTTTTACCAGAAGAAAGAGAAATGGACGCTGGGCCAGCATAAACAGCAGATTTCCACTACAAATATCTTGGCAAGATAGCATCACTCCCAAACTCCTCTTCATGGTGGTGAGGAATATTTCATGACCTGATTTCTGAAGACCCACCCAGCCACACCTGTCACAGCTAACCAGTCTCACTATTAACAGGGAAATGCTGACCTTCTGGCAGCTTCTACCAGACCACCATGCTCTTTATCACCTCTGGGCAATGGCATGTTGGTAAATGTTCATCAACCGGATCTTCCAAGGCAAAAAAGCCCTGCTAAGTAGTGTTTGCCAATTTCTGTGGTGTAAATTCTCCCACCATGACTGAGTGCAGGCTGTCGGCATCAAGTCACTAAACGTGAGGTTGGAGGAGAGGCGCACAACTAACTCTTCTGGGAGGTATGCATGGGCTCCAGCCACCACTTCCTCTGGCTCTTTGCACAGTCTGTTTTTTCTGCCTAGAACCACCTTCCCCAAGTTCCTCCACTCCCTGCCACAATTCCAGGCTAATTTCTATAGAGGTTCAACCTGTGGCCCGGCTGTAGCCACCTTGTCTGGGAGCAATGCTCCTCCTACCTGCTTCCAAGTTCCCTGTGATTCCCACTAGTGCAGATGCTCATGAGCATCTCCATTAGACCACGTGACATCCACCAGACTTGCATGGCACCCAGCACACAGTGAGTACTCCAAAATGTTCATTGCATGCCTGAATGACTGTACCCTTGTGTCCCACAAAATCTCTGCACAGGGACAGCTGTCAAGTTGACCTGGTACGAGGCCATGGAGAACTTATTTATTAAAGATCTAAACAATGCAGTTTGGAAATGACTTTCCAAGGCTGGTCGCTGGCTCATTCTCACTTCATTAAGATGCTTATGCCCCAGAGATCAATGATTGCACTTTTTGGTCCCTAGCCCTGCGTTTGCCTTCATTGTCCCTGAAGCCCCAAGGAGGCATTCATTAGTGAATGAGCACCTCTCACAAGGATGGAAGATGTCTATTTGTGAGCTGAGAGTTTCGCTTGTTTTTATTTGTGAGAAATGCTCACCAGAGGGACAATAAAACCATCAGGATTGGTGGGGGTTGGCACGGCAGAGGATGCTGAGACAATGGTGGGAGGGAGATAGGGACAAGGACCAGTCAGGAGGAAAATTTGAGAGTTACAGATTCATTCTCAACATATTTTCTGAGCTGGGAGGAAGTGAACATTCTATAGTCAAAAGGCTTTGAAGGTTGGTTTAATGTTGCACCCTCTTTCTGGGAAATTAGAGATAACAGATCCTTCTGACCCTCAGCAATAAAATATAGATCAGCACCTCAAAGAAGGGTCAGTGTCTACTTGTATAGGAGGTAGGAAATGAACGGTTTAAGCTCTCTGGGTACCCAGTGGAAGAGACCCGTGTGCCCGTGTCCCTGTCCTCCCCTGCGCCTCCACCCCAAGGGTTAGGGCTGGAGCGGTGCACAGGCACACGTTCATGGGCGCACCGGCTGCAGCGCAGACAGGAAGTGGACGGCCGACAGCTACTGCCTCCTGAGTGTGCTTTTATAATTATGTGGACTCTGTTGAAAGGGAAGGGAACAATCATTTCTTGAGCCTTGTAATTTCCATAGCATCATTGTTATAGGAAGAGTTTTTTCCTCTTTATTCTTTGCTTCACTGACTCCTTATATTTCCTCCAACAGTTTCTAAAACAGTTTCACATAAGAGCAAACATTTCCAGAGCTCCATTGCATACCAGCCCTGTAGTTAGATGGAGGTAGGAAAACAGAGGCCTTGATCTCTGACACAAGAACTTTACAGACAAAAGAAGAGGTTCTTTATCTGGTACCATGATTGCCAAGGGAGTCCAGAGATGGCCTTCAGGGGTTTTGCACATGCCTTGACCTTGAATGCAAAATTTCAACTGTTTGGGGAAAGGACCCATCACTTTCATTGGTCTGTCAAAAAGGTTCCTTCCTGAAGCCCACAATGTTAAGAGTTGGGCGATGATGTAATAGAACAAGGCTGCACTCAAGGGATCAGGAAAGCACGTGGTCTCAGAACAACCCTGTGTGGGAGTCAGAGCTCAGAGGTGATGCCCTGAAGGAGAAACAGGTGGGCTTGGGCCTTGGACAGGTGAGCTTTAAATCCTGGCTCTGCCACTGAGCCACCGGGGGACTTTGGGCAAGTTGTATGACTTCCCTGAACCCTGGTCCTCACTTGCTGTGAGGTTTAAATCGGACAAGGTACACCATGTTTGAAAAGCTGTGCGACACGGCACAGATTATTTTTAAACAGCGTGTCAGTTATATTTCCCAATGCTGTGCTCAATAGGTTCTTCCGTCTCCAGACCCTTTTCAGGTGAAGAACTTCTAACTTTAAAGCAACGAGTCCAATTGTTCATCTGAAAAGGTACAAGAAGTACTTATTTTCTCTGTTTCTAGACTTTTGTGAATGTTCTATAGTGTACTGAAATTTAGAAGAATTTTACCTGGAAAGGTGTCTGGAGGTTAAAGAAAAATAATATAGAGCCTATTATTTGAAAATGCTGCAGCACACTGTTTAAAAATAGGTTTGTCTATGTCCCCAGATTTTTCAGACACCTCTATATACAGGTTGCTGAGACACCATTATACTTTGTTTTCTCCTGGGGAGGAAGCAGAGGGGTGTGAGTCCCAAGACAGCAGCCAGCAGCACAGCGAGAGGCCCCCTCGTTCCTGGTCTGCACGCCGCCAGCTGTCCGCCGCCAGCGTTGCCACCACCCCCAGCCTCTGTCCCTCCCAACTGCAGCAGCCTGGTGGCGTCTAGCTGTCCTCCTCCAAGTGCTCATCCCTGACCGATGACCACCCTGGGTCTGACCTCAGGGGAAAAGACCACTAGTCCGAGAAGAGTTCAGCCGCATCTATTCACATGAACACGGTTTTTAAAAAATGATGGTTAGAGAAGGAGAATCCTGGAGGAGTCTTTGTCCCCGCTCCTCAGGTGGGGTGCCCTGCTGGGTGCTCCCAGAGGGCCCTGCACTTCGCCCTCTCAGCTCTTTGCACCCGGATTGCAACTGCTTGCTTGCCGCTCTGTCTCCCTCCCCGGCTCATATCCAGTGCTCACTGGTCCTCCCTGGCTCACAACCAGTGCACACCAATGCTCACCAGCGCATCATGGGGCCTGCATGTGCTCACAAGTATCTTTCAAAGAACTACTTCTTGAAGAAACTGTCTTCCTGAAAACGTTGCTACTGAGATTATAAAGTTACACTTGGAGATAAAAGTTACTCAACCAAGAAATGTCTTGTTAGTAAAACCAAACATCTGAGCTACAACTTCCCAACTGCTTTTCACCTATGAAGCTGTGACGCCAACATAAGAAGATACATAGCGTGCAAATCAGCAAAATCACTTGAATCAGCGAATTTTACTGATGAAGCAGGGAGCACTAAGGTGCTATCTAAGAGTCCTGGATCCACTTCCCAGGCAGTTTCTCTGGGTGAGCAGCACACCAAAGACACCTTTGGGTCGGGAAATTGAGGGAAGTGGTTCCCAATCCCAGCAAGGCAAAGGTTCACCTAGAAGGTTTTTGCAAAACACAGTTTTCCAAATTATAGTCCTGGAGATGCTGATTCAAGAGGCCTGATGTGGAGCCCGGAATCTGTTTTTAAGTGCTCCCCATGATTTAGTTAACCATTTAGGTTTGGGGACTGACTTCTGAGGGACCTGTAACTGAGCAGCCTTGGACTGGTTCTCTAGGACTCACATCTCTAAAGCAGTGGTTGAGTATGTGTGAGAATCACCCACAGACCTCATTAAAAATGCAGATTTCACATCCAGTAGAAAGTGGCTACAACGATGAAGAGAGTCAACAGCAAACATAGGTAAAAAGTGGGAGCAGCTGAAACTCTCATGACATTGCTGATGGGAGCATAAAACTGTGCAGTATTTTTGAAAAACTGTTTGGCATTTTCTTATAAGGCTGAACATACGTCTACTCTGTGATCAAGCAATTTCACTCTTAAGAATTTACCCAAGAGAAGTGAAAGCATATGTTCACATAAAGACTTGTGTACTAATTTTCAGAATAGCTAAAAACTAGAAACAGTTTCTGGTGGGCACACTCTAAGGTGGCTCCTGATAATCCACAGCTTTGTATAATTCCCTTTCCTCCAGTCTGGGTGAAGTTTGTGACTTGTTCTATCCAATATAGCAAAGGTGATGGAATGCCACCTCATAATTATGTTATATAAGATTCTGTTTTACAAGACTGAAGAGGGAGCCTCTCCTGCTGGCCTTGAAGGAGCAGATAGCCATGCTGTGAACTGCCTAAGGAGAGGGCCACATGGCAGCTGGTGGCCAGTAAGAAGCCAAGATCCTCAGTCCCACAATTGCAAGGATCTGAATTCTGAACTTGAAAGAAGTCCTGAGCTCCAGACAGTAATGCAGCCTGGCTGACACCATGATTGCAGTTTTGTGAAATTCTGAGCACAGGGCCCAGCTAAGCCATGTCTAGACTCTTGACCCATGGAAATTGTGAGATAATAAATTTGTGTCATTTTAAATCGCTGCATTTGTGGTAATTTGTTATACTGCATAGAAAAGGAATACACAATTCAAATGTCCATCAACAGATGAGTGTATAAACACAATGTAGCACATTCCTGCAATGGAATACTACTTAACAGCAAAAAGGAACTAACTATTGATTCATGTAATGACATGGATGAGTATCAAAAACATGTTGAGTTAAAAAAGCCTGACTCAAAAGAGTATATGCGTGTGATAGAAATGAGAACAGCGGTTGTTTCTGGCGGTGGGGTGGGGGGACTGGCTGAAAGGAAACTTTCTGGAATGGCAGAAGTCTTGGTTGGGGTGGTGGTTAATGAGGTACGTATATTTGTCAAATCCCATTAAATGGTATACTTAAAATATCTGCATTTAATTGTATGTAAATTATACTTCAATTTTAGTGCCTCTGCCTTCCAGATTCCGATTCAGTGGGTCTAACCCAGGCAGCAGGATAGATTCTTCATTATTAACAAGCATCCCCAGACAATGCTAATGCAGAAGTCCTTAGACCACATATTTAAAAACACTACCAAGCAGTGGGTTATTTAAGGAAGAAGGATGGAGGAATCAGAAACATATGGTTTCTTCTGACTCAGTCTAGCTTTTTCCCAAGAGACCTGTATTCTAATTAGAACAACAATGTCTTCATTTGTTTTTCAGCCAGTCAGCAAGCAACTTCATTCAGTTCAATTATTTGAGAATTTTCCAACTACTTGCTATTTATCTTATTCAAAGAAATTGTAACACATAGCCATTCTTCCCAAAGACCTAAAAATTTAATTGAGGAAAAACGCCTGTGTATGCATGAAACTGGAAACTTCAACTGCAATGCAAAGCAAACAAAATCATCACCCACTCTACTCAGATCTAGTTTTTCTTGGTCACTTTCCCGATAGCCCTGCTTTTGTCATTTTATCTTTAAAGTCACCTTTTTATGGGATAGTTAATCACTTTAATGATCATGCAGACGTTGTTCCCCTTCCTAGATTTCCTCCATTTTTCCAGTCTCAAAGGCTTTTCTCTCATTTTATCCGCTTTTGCTCTGATTGGCCACAGACCACATTGCTGAGAGGTTGCAGGAGCTCTCGGCTACGGATCATGACAGAAGTCAGCCCCACCTGCCTTCCCCGATGTCTTGGCGAAGCTCTTGGTACTGCCCCGTATTTAAAGAACCAAGAAAGGAAACTTATTCCAATCAGACGCCCAGCTGGACAGATGAAATACAACATCTTAATTCCCAGATGCTGCTGCTCTTCACTGAGCTTACTTCACTTGGGGAAATTTCTGTTAACTATCTTAGCATCGAAATTTAATCCTAATTAAGTCTCACAATCTATAATGTTCATGCAGATTCATACTTTTGAAAGCTTCCTGACAATTTTCTACTTCATTTTCCTCCATTCCAGGTCATTCTAAATGATGTTTTTCTATTATGGACAATAAAATGGTCAATGGTCCAGAAAATAATGTTTATCTTTGGTAATACAGATAGATATTTTCTCCTTTATAATGGAAGAGTAAGATACACCAAATTGGAAAAGGCTTTTCGAACGTATTGTTGTTACAGTTAATTCCTATTCATCTAGGATGTAAATCCAAGGACCTAAACAAAACAGTACATTTAAAGAAAAGTAACCAGGATGGAAAATGCACAGGGAATCTTTGGTCCAAAGCAGGGAAGGCTCAAATGGGCCTTCTAAGATAGGACGCACTGACTACATGACTCCAAGAAGTAAAATCATGTCTAGGCTTGGAAGGAATGGAGTGACAGGGTTTAGTGCAATAAATAAGGAGCCATTTTCTTATGATGGCTATTGAAAGCTATATTAAGCTTCTAGGGATTGTTTACTCATTTTCCATGTCTGCCATAAGAAATCACAAATTTAGCAGCTTAAAACAACACCCAGTTATTACCTCACAGTTCTGTGAGTTTTAGGGTAATTTGTTACGGAGCAACAGAGCACTAACACATGTGGCTTTATCCATAATGCATCTTTTTTCTTGCATTCCATGTCTAATCCATCAGAAAATCTTACTGACTCTATTCATATCCATAATCTGACCATCTTTCACTATCTCCACTGCTACCACCATGGCCCATCATCTCTCTGCTTCCACGCCTGCACTGCCTCAGTCTGTTCTTAAAGGAGAACCCGTGATCCTTGTAAGACCTCAGTTAGATCATGTCACTCCCCTGCTCAAAACCCTGCAATTTTTTCCTCATTTCACATATAAAAGCCAAATTATTAGTGACTCTGCATGTGGTTCCCTCCCCTACCCCATCCTCTCAGATCTCATCAACTGCTAAAATACACCACCCCCCTCCCTATCCTCCCATCTCCCCCAACACTCCACACTCACCACACTCACCTCTTTGCCTCTATTTAAATTTGCAAGCCCCTCCACCCTCCACACCCCTCCCTATATCCTTAGCACTTATCACTGCCTGACAAATGTTCAGGGCCAGGCCATTTCTGTCTAGCCCAGGACTCCTCTAATAGGCAGTCTCACCCCAGAGTTCCCCTCTGGGTTGGCAGAGACACTGTTAGATTTGCATAATAGTCTCAAGGTTTTCTTTGCCCCATTTTGCCTCCTTTTCCTGTTATCTTTTATAGGCATTACCCCCACTCATTTGTTGCACTCCTAATTCCATCTTAGTGTCTGCTTCCCAGAGACCAGAACCAACACATGTACTGGTAGAAGCACTTTACTTATTATTAATTCATTTAAATGCTTGCCTTTCCCCCCTTTTAGCTTCTACTTGTAGAGCTTTCAAATTTTCTTAGGATCTAAAATCCTAGCAGCATGGGAATTAACTAAGCTTCCTAAATCCTTATTTTTATCAGCAAAACTCTTCCTGGTTCTTAACCTTAAATCATGACAAAATCCCATTTTTCCTTTTTGGAAAGAAAGTAAACCTTTGCTAGACCTTTTGGCCCCCTTTAATTACCTCTGTCTTTTCACTGCCACACTTTCTAAATGAGCTGTCTCCTTTTTCTCTCTGTACACCTGTTCATGGACTTGGCCATCTGACTTCACCCTGCTCTCCTGGGACCCTGCTGTGGCTGGCACTCTCAAGAACTCCCTGCTTGGAACTCTTGCCTCTGCTGGTTAGTGGCCCATATCATCTCCTTTCCCCTCCTCACTCATCTATTTCTTCTGGATTTTCTTTGCTTTCTCATCTTCTCCTCCACCTCTGGTCTGGATATTCCCAAAGGCACAGGACTTGGGCCTCTCCCTTCTGTCTCTGCACACTTTCTTCCAGAGAACTCACTCATCCTCATGGCTTTGGCTGTCACTTGCAGATTTCTCATGATGTTGACCTCTGTCACTTCAGTGCTTTCTTACCACTTCAGAAATTCCATAGAGGAAAGCTGGACATGGAAACCAGAAACCATAAGTGTAGACACTAGTAAATTTGATGACCAAAAATTTAAAACACTTTCATGGTTAAAAATCCAACAAAGGAATATGAAAACAACCACTGAGCTAACCTATCATAACCAAAGTTAATAGATTAATCATACATTGAGAAAAAATATTTATAATTTATATGGCAAATGACTAATTTTCTTACTATACAGACAACTCTTACAAATCCATTCAAATACCCCAAAATAACCCAATAAGGAAAAAATGGGGAAAAAGTATGAATAGAAAATTTATAGGGTTAAAGAAAGGGAAGTGGCTGCTGGGACAACTGGATGTTGACATATGAAAGAATGAATTTGGACCCCTACTTCACAACATATACAAATGTTAACTCAAAATAGATCAAAGTTCTCAGTATAAGAGCTAAAACTATAAAATCCTTACAAGAAAACATACATGTAAATCTCTGTGATCTTGGATTAGGCAAAGGTATCTTAGATATGATGCCAAAAGCACAGGAACCAAAGAAAAAATAAATAGGCCTTTTTCAAAATTAAAAACTTCTATGCATTAAAGGACACTATCGAGAAAGTGAAGAGACAAGTCACAGAATGTGAGAAAATATCTGCAAATCATATACTAAGGGATTGGTATACCTAGAATATGTAAATAACACTTACAAGTCAACAATTAAAAGTTAAACAAGTTAAAAATGAGCAAATAAACAAATTTTCAAATAGGCAAAGCATCTGAATGGATATTTTTTCAAAGAAGATACACAAATGGTCAATAAGCACATGAAAATCTGCTCAACCTCAATAGTCACTAAGAAAATGCAAATCAAAACCATAAGGAGATGCTACTTCACACGTACTAGGGTGATTATAATTTGAAAAAAAAAGGGCAACAACAAATATTGGTAAAGATGTATAGAATTGGAACCTTCATACACTGCTGATTGAAATGCAAATAGTGCAGCCCCTGTGGAAAAGTTTGGCAGCTCCTCAAAAAGTTAAACACAGAGTTACCATATGACCTAACAATTCTATTTTTAAGCATATGCTCAAGAGCACTGAAAATATATATTCATACAGAAACTTGTATGCAAATATATATAGCAACATTATTCATAATAGGCAAAATGTGGTAACAGCCCAAATGTTTATCAGGTGATGAATGGATAAACAAAATGTGGTATATCCATACAGCAGAATATTACTCAGCCATAAAAAAATAAAGGACTGATACACGTTCAACATGGATGAACCTTGAAAACATGATGCTGAGTGAAAGACACCAATCACAAAAGGCAACATATTACTTGATTCCTTTTAGAGGAAATATCCAGAATGTCTTGGAACTAGACAGAGGTGGTGCTCATACAATCTTGTAAATACACAAAAACCACTAAAATTTATACTTTAAAATGGTGAGTTTTATGGTAGGTAAATTATATCTCAATAAAAAAAAAGTGGCTAATAAACATGGGAATACAAGATCAAACTCACTAGCAATCTTGAATATTCAGACTAAAACAACAATGAGGATTCATTTTCCCTATTAGATTAGCAAAGATTTAAAATCTATAACACATACAGCATTTCATGGTTGGAGAGAAACACTTATATTCTGCTGGGGGAAGAGTAATCTGGCATATGTGTTCATACTCTTTGAATAAATAACCTCACTTTGAAGAATTTATTCTATACTTATATTTGCACATATAAGTAATGTTTAAAGCTGTTACCTGTAGTCTTGTTATTAAGAGTTAAAAACTGAAAACCATTTAACTGTACAGCCATATAATGAATGGAATGTTAAGCTACTGAAAAAACAATAAGGTAGCTTTATATGGAAAGATGCTCCCAGTATATTGTAATGTTAAAAAAAGTTATCATATATTGTTATGATATACATATCTATATATAGGTATATGTATATCAGCTGTAAACTTCTAAAAATGTTATATTATATATATACCATATACCTTATATATAAATATATGTACATTATATATAAAATACATCCCATTTTTACCCAAAATGTATGTTTGCATGCATATTAATTTGTAACATACAGATTAAAGAAACATACATTAAAATGTTAATAATGGTCCTTTGGGGATGAAAGAAGATGAAATTTGGGGGAAATTTTACTTCTTATCTATGATTATTATTTGTTTTAAAAATAAGCATATTCAAATCTTCTGTAATCAGAAAAACTAAACACTATTTATACAAATTAATGAATATCTTGGAAGCTCAAAACAGAATATGTGTACCTTATGGCACATTTTAAGGTGTTTTGAAGAGACTATTTTAGAGAAGTAAATAAAAGTTCTTAGAATCTGCCATCTAAGATATCCTGGAATCCTATTTTTCTTGAAGTATTTCTTTATATGTGTTTATCATCAGTTAATTTTCCCCCCTCTCTCACACAGTTACTAAGAGTTTTTATATTTTTCTACCTAAAACATAAAAGAGCTGGGACTTTGGAAGTAAGAGGCTTCTGCTAGTGGACTGTAATCCTGCTACATAGAGGGTGGCTATGCCTGTGAGGAATGATTAATGGCTAACATTACTCTGATTATCAATAACTTCACAGCTAACAAAGAACTCTGCGCTTCTCACCTCATGGAACTGAGGGACCTAATGCTATTGCAGGTTCCTGTCTCCTTAATCACTGTGTCCCTGGGATCTGGCTCAGGCAATGTGCACCATAGGTGTTTTTTTCTAAACTGAACTGAACTTGAGGAGAGAAATAGGCAGAAGGATCCCAATTAATCACATGCACTGAAGGTTGGGGGTGGAAATAGGGCATGAAGAGGAGAATGGTGAAAATAGGAATCACCCTGAAGCCATTTAATAGGATTTCAAATTTCCTCCCCCTTCCCATCTTACCTTTATGATCTAGACAGGGAGGCAAGACAGGAAGTCCAGAGGAAAGTGACAAGGGGGAAATGGACAAAGGGAAAGGACAAAGGTAAGTTTCTCCAAGGCCCCGTTTTCCAGAAGCCAGTCATAAGCCCTGAACTGCAGGGTAAGTGAAGAGTATGAAGTTGGCCTCGATCAGATAACCGTACCAAGCACTTCATTGTTTGTCCTCTAATCACGGTGAATTGGTTTGGGGGCAGAGGGGGAGGCTTGCTGTTATTATTGCTTTGTTTTGTTTTTTGGTTTCTTAAAGCCAGCCATGGTCTGGTCTCTCTTCAATATTTAGCTGAATTATGTCAGGAGGTTGCTATTTGAAATTGTCACACTTTTCAAAATCCTCAACCAGCAGGGAGCATGGTTATAATGCAAATGGTCCAAAGTCTCCTTCAAAACTGCCAAACTTGAGGTTTCAGGTTGTGGCTTGCAGTTGCTTTAAATTCTCTCTTTGCTCTGAATTCTGCTCAGTTCAAATGAAATTCATGCTTCCCACATCAAGACAGACAGGGAGCCATCTGAAATTTCCTGAAACACCTGGTACCAGGCAGGTTGAGGCAGGCAAACCTGTCATGCTGCCCTTGACAGGTTTGTGATACCATCTTTTTTTGGTCTTTATGTTATTTACTGGCAAATTCCAAGTAATCTCAGTACTGATGAATCCAAAACAGCTACTGTGACTGCGCTATCACCACCCCCCAGAGTACAGACTTCCATTGGTCCAGAGCAGAGATTTTGCAAACTGGAGGCGATGTGACCCATTGGTGGGTGGCACAAACAATTCAATGGATCATGACAGAATTTAAAAATAATATCAAGTAGAATAAAATGGGGGGGAAGGTCAGAATTTATAGTTCATAGGAAAGTAAGAACTGTTCTATGATACAAGTTTTAATTATATACATGTGTATGCTTATTTATGTTGTAGGTTACAATATTAAGTGCTTTTCTTACAGTCATTGTCAAAAGAGGTTGATGGCCACTGATCTAGAGTGGAAGTTGGCAAACTACAGTTTGAAGGCCAAATCCAACTAGTTGCCTGTTGTCTACATGGACTGCAAGCTAAGAATGGCTTTCACATTTTTAAATGTTTGGAAAACAATCAACAGAAGAATATTTCATGACTTGTGAAAATCATGTGAAATTCAAATTTCCATATTTCCATATTGTCCATGAAGGATTATTGGAACAAAGCCATGCCCATTTGTTTATGTACTGTCTGTGGTTGCTTTTCCAAGAGTTGGGTAGCAGTTGCAACAGACACTTTATGGTCCATAAAGCCTAAAATATGTACTATCATTACAGAAATAGTTCACTCACCCATGATCTAGAAGACTCATTTTTATGATGCATGTTCTTCAAGTCTGTATAGCTGTTCAGCTTGGTTTGCAGAAGAACTGGGGCTAAGATCCGAGAGGCTTAGAGTATGAGATTTGGGGAGAGTGGTGGACACTGCCGCTTCTCCCCACATCCCCTGGGATCACCTGTCTTGTTTTGTGTCACCCTCCTCTGGCATCCAAGCCTTCCAACAGCCCGCATCTGCAGCTTTTTCTGCAGAGGCTGCCTTTGGGTTTCTGGACCTAGAAGAGCCCAGGAGTTTCAGCTACTGCAGGCAGGCCCTTGGCCAGGATGCAGGGGTATGCAATGCTAATTCTCTTGCCTCAGGTCATGAGGACAAAACTCTGCAGGCTAACCTCCACTCCAACGGGTACCCTGTGGATCAGGCCGTGTTCTCCTCCAGACTTGCTCGAATCACAGTCTTTTTTGTTTTGTTTTGTTCTGTTTTGTTTTGTTTTGTTTTGATTGTGGAATCACAGTCTTGTTTGACCTCTTTCCCTTCTCCATCCTGCCTGCCCCATTCCCTCTCAGAGCTCTTTCTTAACACTTGGGGACACATGGATCTCAGAGTCATCTTCTGGGGAAAGAAGATGTCTTCCTGCCTCAGAGAGAAGGGGCAGGGGTTGGAGGGTAGGACTGGGGAGACGTTTACAAAAGGCAACTTTATGGACAAAACTCTGGCTTAGGGTGCCACCAACCTGTCCTGCTGAATCTGGACACTTTGCATGCTGCCGTTGGTGGTTTTCTCCTTGAAGACGAACCTGCAGTGTGTTGCAATCTCAAACAGCTCTGGGGGAAGTCAAGAGAATTGAATTCTAATTCCAACTGATCCGCTGGGCAAGTAGTAATCTCTGTAAGACTCATTTTCCCCCACTTGAAAAAGAATTAGACCAACCAGTTTTTAAGGTTTTCTCTCTTTTTGAGTCTTGTTGTGAAATGGATGGTTGAAACCACCTTCTAGATGCTGACTAATTCCCATCCGGCCATGGAGCCCACAAACTTGGCTGGGCTCCAAAATCCAGACCCGAGCACACAACCCACACAGCAGAGGTGCCAGACCTGTCACCTCAGGTGGGCACCCAACTCCAGGGGGTCAAGTGCTCCCCTGCGGCAAACCCAGATGTTGGCAGCCAGTCAGCAGCACTCAGAGTCTTGGCTTTTCTAATGTAGAGGCACTACCTGTGGTTTGTGGCTTTAAAATTAGGAGCTCTCCCTCACCCCCCATCCAGCCTGGACTCTGCTGTGCTGGGCTTCCAACATGGCACCAAATCTTTGGGCTGCTCTCCTTTTCTGTCTCAGTCATGCTCCATGGCTGGCCGTTTTGCACCAATCCTATCAATGTACCAAAGCATGCACCTGTGGGAAAGAACATCTCCAGTGGACACACAGGAAAACCTATAAAGGAAATAGGGAGTTTAGGGTGGGGTGACGAGAAGGTCGGTGACTGTAAGATGGTACCACTTTATTTTTATCTCACTCACTATAAAAACTTTGAACAACATAGAAGGATAAAAAGTATTTCTTCAGCCAGGTCTAAGGACCCCGAGGGATTCTAGACATGTCTGAAACCTGTGAGTTCTTTACACAAAATTATTTACAATCGTATCTATTCATTCTGATAATATTTTGATGATTAAATACGAAAAGCACAATCATCCCGATTCCAGAGGACAACCACATTCAACTTAAAACCAGACCTCAATTTTCTCACCTTTGCTTTCACTTGAGTTTACAGCTTCAGGAGTCAAGTGACAAGGTAAAGGTGTATTTTTTCCCCCACAATGAAATCACTTTATTGTTTACTTTCAAGGTTATGTAAATAATCACGATCATTTAAAAACATTCCAACAACACACGGAAGGGCAGGGCAAAAGTAAAAAATCACTCAAAATCCTCTTCCTCGTGCCATAAACATGACCACTCTTTCCTGGTTTTTAACTTTTCATGAGTTGGAAAACAGGTCTAACTGCCATAAAGGTTGGCAGGTTCCAACACCAAAATGATAACTGTCACTCTTATGTTGAATTCTTTTCTCCTCATCAAGATAAAACTTCCCTTTAGCTGTGGTAATTTGCACTTGAGTGGCATTTTCATACACGAAGACTTCAGTTTTAAAAATTATTTAATAAATTGAGAATTCAAGTTGACATCCTTAAAATTAACATAATTAAAATGAGTAATGTACTACTTTAATTAATGAGGAATAGAGAGAAAAGACCAAAAGCAGATTTAATATGAAAATGGTGCATTTGGGCTATCTGAAAGCCACAGGACATCATACTGGTGGTCTTTTGAACATTTCATTTGCAGATAAAGTAGAAATGATGATAAGAAAGCTTGAATTATGGTCATTTTTTAAATGACATGAATGACTCATTTCCATTTTTTATCATTTTCTTTCCAAGCTTTGACTGTGAACTCTTTTTTGAAACTGCATTTTTTTCAACATCTGCAAAAAATACAGCAGATTCAGGTATTTTCCAGTTCCCCACAATATTTGATGCTTCAAAAATGTTACAATAACCTTACTTTTAAGGGAATAAAACCCATTTAGAGTTATCAGGTGTCATATTATTAAAATTTATTCATAGTTTTAGTTAAATGTTGTCTGATAATCCTGAATTTCAAACACTGACATGAAATTTTTCATATTTTAGAGCATAATAGCAATAGAAAGAGTATTGTCAAAGTCCAGTGCAAAATGATTTAATATAGACTTGTACCTGAGAGACACATCCCTCTATAATTATAATGTTATCAGAGATCTCATTTCATCATAACAATATCATCTATCAATTTCAGTTTTTCTCATATAATTTTGGGGCATTTAATTTATAAATTGCCCTTGGATTTACATTTCTATTAATGCTCTCACCTTCTGGGATCCCCTAGTTGATGCTAGGAGCACAAAGAACACACTGATTTCTAATACTTGTACCTATGTAAGTAAAATTTAGGATTAAATATTTTAAGCTAGTAGTGAATAGCCAGCCAAAGAACTATTTTTCTTTAGGCAATCTATACATTATTCAAATTTAAGAAATTCCAGTGTAAGGCTAAAAAAATGTTTCTTCTTCCTGTTGCAGGCTTTAGATTGTGAAATATGTATGTAATATATATAATATATATGTGTGTATATATATATCAGTGAAACCATTTATACGTGCTATTCTTTTTTGTTATTGAAGTATAGTCAGTCAGTTTACAATGTTGTGTTAATTCATACATGCCCTTTTGCAACTTGAATTTTTTCTCAATAGTATGTCACAGAACTCATTCTTTTTAATGGATATAAAGTATTTTGTTACATGGCTGGTTAGCCAGTCCCTCATTAAAATATTTTTGTTGTTTCCAGATTTCACATTCTCATAAGGAACATTGAGATGAACATCATTCTTCATTTTGTAAAACTGTGTAGGGAAATTTTATAGATGTGGAATTTCTGAGTCAAAGAGAATGCACCTTTAAGTTTTCGTCTACATTGTCCAGTTGGTTTCCAAAAAGGCTGTATCAATTTTGTATTCTACCCTCAGGGTAGGAAAGTGTTGCCACATTCTCACCAACACTGAGCATCATAGAACTTTAAATCTTTGGAAATCTGACAGCACAGAGAAGTAAGAATTGTGTAGAGGATAAATTAGGAGTTTGGGATTAGCAGATACACACTACTGTATATAAAATAGATAAAGAACAAGGACTTACCCTATAGTATAGGGAACTATATTCAATATCTTGTAATAACTTATAATGGGAAAGAATCTGAAAAAGAATATACGTATTTTTTTCTTTATTGTATACCTGAAACTAACACAACATTGTAAATCAACTATACTTCAATTAAAAAAAAAAGAATTGCGTGTGAACTGGGTTGACGGTATTCTATGTTTCAAATGTGTATACATGCTACTGTGACTGTTGAAATATAAAATCATTTCAAAGTGTTATGGCATTAAGTTATTTATCATTATGCATTTTCTCAATCAATAATGACCAGAAATCACAGGGAATTCTCCATGGGGCAGTTGCTAAGTGTGTGTGTGTGTGTGTGCGTGTGTGTGCAGGTGTTGGTGTGTGTGTGAGGGGGGTGTGTCTCGGAAGAGATTAACTGATGAGTACATGATTACTGCCTTTGCTGAAGTGGAGTACTGATTGTCATGGATGGCTGAAGATCACCTTCTCCTGAAGAGACAGAATAACAGGGCAATTTCAGAGTTAAACAAAGGTATTTGCCATCACAGAGTCCAAGACTGGGTCTTAAACTCATTAACATAACACAAAACTTTTAACTTGCAGACAATTTGTCTGGCCTTTTGTCTGGAAGTGGAGCGAGGCGATTCCGGAAAGAGCCACACAGGACGGTGCAGGAAAGAAAAGCAGCCCGACATCCAGGAGCTGGTCTGGCCCTCACAGTTCCGTCTTGTCTCTTGTTGAACATAAACGATTTCACAGAACACTAACGTCCAACAAAGCCAGTCTATGACCACGATGGCTTAGGACAAAGACCAGACCACCCTGTTATTATGTCTGAACATGGACTAACATGGATGTTTCCAAACCACAAAAATGACCAAACATCCTCCTGCGCTGGCTAGTAAGACCGGGTGCTGCTTCCTTACCGATCCCAGCGTTAGCTTCCCTTCAATTCTCTCCCCTTCTAGATAAGATGCATTAAGACGTCAAATCATAGAACTGCCTTTGCTTTCTGACAGCATCCAGTCCAGAGCGAGGCCCTGTTTCCTTGACCCTCCTCAAAGTCACATAACACAAGCTCAAATCTCATCCTAAGTCCTTCCTAACATCTCCTGCTGAGATGTCAGTTTTCCCTCGCTGAAATGAGTAATGCACCCAACTACGGATACGTTTCTTCTGTCCGTCTTTGGCTAAAGGACGCTGATGGGGGGAGCAGGTTATCTTCTAGTAGAGTCATTTCAGGGGACCACACAAGGGCTGCTGCCCAGAACTATTTCACCTGCCTGCCTTCTACAGGTAAGACCTGAAATTCCGCCGTGAGAATGTTGTTCCTTCAAGTCGCTGATGACAACTTAGGCAGAAACGGTCTCATAGAGGAGAACAAGCCTTAAAAACACTCTCAATCATAGAGTAAACCATTTCTGCATTTCATTTATTTGTTAAATTTCCTTACATTTTAGCTCTGAAATTAGGACACCTCCTATGATCTGTGGCATCTTAAATTCTTTGAAACGTGATACTTCTGAGATTGAGTTTCCTCAATTGTGAATTCTAGTGGTGGATTAAATACTGTTTCCCAAACCTTAGTTATTTGCATACAACTCTCACAATTTTTGCTATATGCGTGTGTTAGGGAATAATGTTCATATTATATTTGTCTTCACAGTAACTCACTTTTATAATTAACTAAATGTAGTTTTCTCCTCATAATAATATCCATGAAATCCTGAGCAAGATATGCTAGTTATAGCTTTCCCTAAAACATATTAAAATGCATATACAATGATAAAAAGAAGTTGTAAAGTATTGCTCATATTCCACCTAAAATCATCTCTCTTATTCCCCAGTAAGTAGTGGCTGTGTCATCCTTGGACAACACTGAACTAGCTGATCCCTAGGTGTCGCCTTGGCTTCTAAGTTTGGTGTTTCTCTGGTTCTAAGAGGGGCACAATCTGCCCACCAAAGTTTACAGTCTAAGGGTCAAGACTGACATGGACAAATAGGAGAAAAACATACAATCATACATATTTTTAAACACAAAATAGATCCTATTAACTATTCATATGGCCTTTAAGTACAGATAATTATGTTGGAGTCACTGGACCTTGAAGATTAATTAGCTTTATGTTGGTATTTTTACCGCCAGTTTTCTTGATACTTGGAAATACACATGAGGGATTTCAGATACAATCTTTGTTTCAAATGTTTTGGGGGGTGGGATTTTGTTTGGGAAATAAGGAAACAGATTTGTTCTGAGTAGTCTGGGAAAGCATCTTAGAAGAAAAAAGATTTTCGAAATTACACAAACTCTTCCCTTTGTTACGACCAGCCAGAGGACCTTCTAAGCCTTGTAATTCAAATATGTTTGGTGGACATTGGCATGGCCCGGGAGCTTGTTAGAAACGCAGGTTCTCAAGTCCTAACAGCAGCCCTGCTGAATTGAATCTGATTTTGATTCATATGCATGTTAAGCGTGGGACACATTGCTCTAAGCCACCAGAGCCTAACTTAGCCACTGCTTACCAAAAAATGGTCCTGCAAGGACACATTCCAGGTCAGGCAGCAGGAAACCCAGAGGTCCCTGATGGATTAAATACATTAGATTCATGTGCTTCCCCTCCACGTCTTTGAGGGACACCACATTACACAGAACACTTAGGAAGTGAAGATTTATTTTATTTAGGGGAAAAAAATAAACATCAATTTAAACTAAAATCAAAACCCCAAGCCACAACTTGTGGTCCAACAGCTGACTGAGTCTAAGAATAAGATGAAAATAATACTCATTTTCTTCCTTCTTTGGACCGTCTCTACCATCTCACTCCCCCTGTACCCGCTGGCCCAGAAACACATCTGTTCTCCACGGTAAAACTGCAAGCCTCAGTGTGAACACGTAAAGTGATAAAGATTCATACAAAGAAAAATATTTATGGGTGAATTTATTCACATGAAAAAGAAAATGTCATGTTTTATGTGGAGAAGGCACAGGCATTTCTATGAGAAAACATTTTCCCTGGAAAACATTAGCCCAGAGGATTCCTTTATCTTAGAACCCCTGTTTCTTCTTTTATTCATTCATTCAGTCAATACCCAACAAATATTCATGGAATGAATGAATGAATGAAATCATTTCCCCTCATGGACAATAGCCTAGAAAGCCTCCTTCCCCTTTCAGCCCCTCTGGAAACTCTGGATTCTTTCCAAAGGCCATTTGATAGGATGTTTTCTGCCCTCCTATCAGCAGAATAAAATCAAAAGCGTTTTTCAAATTTCCAGTGACTAAGCAGAAATTGGTTATTAAGAAGGCCAGATGAAATGAGCCAACCAGAAAAAAAGCAAACAAACAGCCAGTGGCTACACATAACCATGGAGATTCTGTCTTTTTAAGGGAGCCACACTCGAATCTTTAGACACAAGAGAAAAATTGCTTTATTTTTAATATATTCAAATTCCTTATTCCTAGGTTTCCATTCTGAACTCAAAATATACCAGGCTCCAATACTGCCACCATTTTATTTCTGTGTCTTATTTCATCAACGTATTCAAAAATTTCCAGACTAGCCTCTCAACGTTTGCTGTGGGAGGTGATAAGGTGTTATCGTTTGAATATTATCTCATGTAATTACATGTCATAACACAGACTTTGATATATCCATAGGAATAAGTCACTTATTCAAGCTTAAATTTTCCTCAGTGTGGACCTTCTGACAGGCACATTTCAAACCCTGAATATTAATGCACTTTAGTTTTCTCCAGGGGCTTTCAAGCAAGGAGGAGGAATAGGAAGGAATGGCCAGTTATTGTGCCCCTATTCTGTGCCAGGCACTCCCTGGGAGCTTGGTAAGAAATAAAGGTGGACAAAATACAAGAATAAAAGATATCACAAGTGACCTACTATGTGCTGGGTATTATTTCAAACTCTAAGTGTCTTAGGCAGAAATTCTAACATACTGCTTCTCAGTCCTGGCTGTACAATAGAATCCTCTGGAGTGTTTAAGAATATTTACTAATGCCTGGACTCCATTCCCAGAAATTCTGATTCAATTGATTGAGGTGGGACTGGAGACATGAGGGGTTTTTTTGAAACTCCCTAGGTGATCTACCTGTGGGCCAAAGGTGAGAACCACTGCTGTGAAACATGTAGTTCATAGTATTATATTAATATCATCCACATGTAAGCCTAAGTGGTAAATTTATTGACAGTTCAGTGTACATAAGGGATAGAATATCTTTCTTTATGATTCTTGAGAACATGGGCCAGGTCTTTTATTTCTAGTATCTGTCACAGAGTATAATCACTAAATGTGTGTTGAAGATCTTAAAGATGACGATTGGGAAGCTGCTTGAAGTCACATTCACACTGCCTGGCCCATCTCAATCAAATATATGTTTGTTAAGTGAAAAAAATTCAATTAATGAAGGAATGATGATGGGGTGACACAGGGTTGTATTACTTCCTTGAAAGAAGAAAGACAGAGAAGCCCTGCCAGCGCCGCCGGCCCCGGCTCCATGGAACTCTCCTACCCGTCTCCTCAGCAGCGAATGGCGAGCATGAGTTCTTTGCCACAGACGAACTAGAGAGCCCCGAGCCCTTCTCTGGGCCAGCTGTGGAGGTCCTTGCACCCTTTTCTGCTTCATCTGAGGCTCCTCACTGCCAGGGTCAAGTTGTGATCAGATGGGGAGATGAGGTAGAGAGTGCCTTCAATGGAGGGGATCTGACACGACACTAGCACCACAGAAGAAAAAAGAGTTCCATGGACTTTGGTAGCCAATGGCTGAATTCTACTGTGAGAATATCTCCTTTATTTTCTTACTTGGAGTCAAACATTTGCCCTTTAAAATTTTTTCCCTTTTTGATCCTAACTGTGGTGGAACTGAGCTCTCAGGCATTGAATGAGATTCATAAGATTGAGGGATATTACACATGTGTATGTGTAACTATAAGTTGTATGTAAATGTCACCTTCTATGAAAGAGTTCCTTTGAACAATTTGTGATGCCAGAATCTAGGTAGCAAATCCTGCTGCCTTGGTACAAACTATGCAAGATGTATCACATTGTGTCCTTACCATTGGAGCATCCCACTAGATTATAACATTTTATTACAGAGATTTGGCTAGATTGGGAGTCAAATTATTTCATGAAGCCTATAATAAAAGACATTTTCTGACATTGTCACCCTCGTTGGTGGACATCAGTCTCTTCCCCAAATGCCCATATACTAGAGAACTTTCCAGTATTTGACATTACTCTATGTATCTGGTGTGTGAGGCTCTATGTAGGATATTCTAGGAGGAGGTCACATGCTGTAGCACCAGCCACTGTAAATGCAGGTAGAGTTCCCAGGTGTCTCACCTGGCAAGATATTAGTTCAGACAGAAGCTCTTACTGTTTCTCAGACAGACACACAAAGGGCAACCCCTGAGGATACGCACAAAGACAGCAGGAAGTTCCTCAGAATTCTGGGAGTCCTGACTACACACAGATGCATTCCAGGATACCATCTGGAAACGAGGACATTGGCAGAAGGGTTCACTTCTATATGATGGCAAAATTGTAGGAGAAGGATCTATGAACAAATTAAACAACTTTCCTTGTGTTTATGTTCTTGATTATGTTTTACAATGCACCTGACTTCTAGAATGAGGAGATAGGCTAGAAATACATTTCTGTATTATACAAGATATAAAAATACATAGATCCAAATGTCTCATTCTTTCTTTGAAGGTTGCTTCTGGTTATAATCATCCCATTTCACCTGCAAACTGCCTCTTTATCAGCTTCTACCAAATTTCTTTCCTCTTTCCTCTTATAATTTTGCAGTAGCCTTTCTCCTACTGTTCCAGCATCTTCAAAACTTTCAATCACCCATTTATCAAATCAACTCTTCCTCCCACCACCAATATTTAACTGCCAGGGAATAGTTATGATGAAGAAAATCAGATGAAGTGCCAACCATATTGTCTTCATTTCCCTGACTCAAATCTTTCCTGGGATTTTGTTTATAAAAGATTGACTACATCATCCATAGTTTGATCTTTTTTTTTTTCCTTTCACATTTCTTCAATTTCTCAGTTTCTTTACTGAAAGGAAATGACTCGAATCATCTAGAGAAATATATTTGAGAATTAGAGTTGAACACTAAAGGGGATATAATAGTTTGCTAGAATTCCTGTAACAAAGTACCACAAACTGGGTGGCTTAAACAACAGGAATTTATTGTTTCACAGTTCCAGAGGCTAGAAGTCGAAGACCACAGTATGGGCAGGACTGGTTCCCCCTAAGGGCTGTGAAGAAGAATCTGTTTCACACCTCTTTCCTGGTTCCTGATGCTTTGTTGGCCATCTTTGGTGTTCCCTGGCTTGTAGAAGCAACACCCCAATCTCTGCCTTCATCCTTACACAGCATTCTCCCTGTGTGTGTGCATCTGTCTCCAAAATTCCCCTTTTTATAAGGACACCAGTCATATGGATTAGAGCCCACCCTAATGACCTCATTCTAACTTGATTTCTTCTATAAAACCCCTATCACTAAATAAGGTTACATTCTGAGGTACTGAGGGTTAGGACTTCAAATTCTTGGGGAGGGGGTCACAATTGAACCCTTAACAGGGGATTACTTTTTCTGAGCTGCATGTGGGGACTGGGCTACGCCTTGCTTCCTCAAGAGCAGACTTGATTAGACAATGGGCAGTTCCTCTCAGTCTCATCCTGCCTTTTGACCCACGACATTGGACTCACTTGGTATCATCCTTCAAAGGAAATAGGCGTTACTGGAGTGAGTAGAAATAGTGACTGGGTTTCAAGGAACCTGCCCATCATCCCTGTGGGAGAACAAAAGCTCCCTCCTGCTCTCTACATCCTTGTTTCTAGCCCTCCTCGTCCCTCCCCACTCCCCACCCCTTCTCCCCAGCTGTAACCCCATCTGACATTTTCTTCTGGCCCTCCTCAGAAGTTACTCTGGCTTCAATCACTACCTGCTGCTTTGCAGAAAGACAAGGAAGCAGCTTATGGAAGTGTCTTTCTCAAACAGCAGATATGCTGAGCCTTCCTGCTGTGCACCCTTTGTCCCCCTCAGCCCTTGCCAGCAGAGAAGGACAATCAGTGACCCAGCAATAGGCTTATCTATGACTAAGGAGGACAGTGGGAGGAGCTGAAAATGCCACACTGGAGGGGAAATGAGTTAAAAGCGATGGAGAGTAAATGAAAGAGTCCACATAGCCATCTAGAAATTTCTGCCTGAAGTTTTGGTTCATTTTCCCAACCAGTCCAAGAAGTTTCCAGTGGCCTCCTAGTTACAGGACAGAGCACAACCCTTAGCCAGCTCTCAGGCCTATGGGAACAAAGCTGCAGATCTGAGTGGTGGTTTAGGTGGTTCTGTTTTTGTTTTTATTTTCCCAGCAGAAAAGCCAGCATTTGTTCCTCAACTAAATCATTTACAACTTCGTGTTTTCCTGATGCTCTGACATCAACCAAAATAAAAGGTACCTTTGCCTCAGGGAAACTTGTAAGCCAACAGAGTTCACGCAGAGACTAGAAAAGCCTCCAGAAAGCCATCTCCCAATACATCTGGGTATTAGACTTCCTAGAAAGGTAATTATGAGGGGAATCAAGAGACTAAGAAAAAAGGAAAAGAAAAGCACATTTTGTTTGGGAAGATTTTGGCAAAGGGCATAACCTGGGTGTGTTGGAAAAGGCAAACATCCTAGAGAAAGAAATTCCTCTTACCAACTCTGTGGCTTAACCTTTTTGAACCTCAGTGTTTGGTTTTTAAACTTGCCAGATGGGGAAAATAATTCCTGTCTCAAGAATTAACATTAAGTGATTATAAAACAGTTAAGAAACAAAGTTTCTCTGTGTAGCACAGGGAACTATATTTAATACCTTATAGTAAGCTATAAAATGAAAAAGAATATGAAAACAAATATATGTATGCATACATATGACTGAAACATTATGCTGTACACCAGAAATTGAAACATTGCAACTATACTTCAATTAAAAAATAAAATAAAAATAAGTAAAGAAATAAATAATATTAAGTGAGATGATGCAGAATAACAATGACGAGTCATCTGTAGGTAAAGTCTCCCACCCATTTCAATAGAAGTATCTCAATATACTTTGGATTCAAAGATAGAAAAGGAAAATGAAAAACAATCAAAGTGAGAAAAGAAAAGTAGCTGCTTAAGGCTGAAGCACCTCTCTGCAGGGAACTTGCCTACAGGACACCTCTTACCCTGTGGCATCGGACTCGCCAAAGCAAAGTTGAGACCACTGACGTGCTCTCCCAGGAGCTGCTCTGACTGCGTTCTCCCCAATCCAGACTCAGGCTCCTTCTCAAAGCATGTAGGTTTGTGTGCCCAGAAACACATCCACCTGCACACACATGTTTACTGACTGACAGGGAGACTTCAGTGCTGTTCTGCCGCAGGAGCTGAGGAACCAGGGAGACTACCTTGAATGACTACAGCTCACTCTAGTGCCTCCCTTCTCTCCTAGTAGTGGACTCTTTGTAGTGCGCAGTAACTGGCCCTTGTGTTGTCTTGTCTCTGCCCGTGAATGAAGGGCTGGGAACAAGTCTGTTATTTCTCTTTTATGCACTGAAGTTCCACGATCCTGAGCAGACAGTCAATTCTCAATGAATGAATCTAAACTAGATTTCCACTCTGGCTGTAACAGCCAACTTGTGTTGGATCAATCTCTCCATTGAACCCAACTAAATAGCTGAAGTTTTAAAAAGAGCTATCTGTTTGAAGTCATCAGAGAGTTACCATGGCAGCAGAAATTAGGGGCAAGGGTCCTGGAGAGAAAGGAAATGCACTGAAGTGAGACCAAGGTTGGGGCCATTTCTCCCCTCTGAGCATTTGCTGATTCATAGGAGGGATGGGGCTAAAAGGCTGGGGAATCTGACCCGAAAGTGATTCTATTCTGGGCAAATACAATCCGCAAGTGATGGCTACTCAGCTCTATCGCAATAAAGTTGGGGGGAAAACCAAAACAAATGCTCCTTGAACTCTAAGGGGAAAAGAAAGGGATGGCTAAGGGACAGAGGAGCTGAACAAGCCTCAAAGGACTGAGAAAATAAAAACTGGAGCCATGGGTCCACGAGGAGAAGGGGCCTCAGGCTCACAGCTGTGAACCCGGAAGGGCTGGAAGGGCCGCAGTAAGAAGACAGGAAGAACCAGGAATAGCTCTGTCATCAGCAAGGCTGAAATCCAACCTCAGATCAGACCAACCCAAGTCTGGATTAAGGCAAACGGTCCTACTCAAACTGCTTTCCGGAAGCAAAAGTAAATCCACTCTGGAGGAAGATAACACTATGCAGAATTTCTATACTTTTTCATACAAGTATTCAACGGCATTTACCTTTATGTAGCTCTCCTACCCTTGCCTTTCGGATCCTCCTGATGAGATGTGGAAAAGACATGGACAGTCAGAAACCCCAGCCCCTGGTCTGTTTCCTTATTTAGAAGGTGAGACAGGTTTATCCAGCTTTGAAACTCGCCGTTTCTGCATGTGGAACTGGACTCTGCCTCACCCTCGCTGTGCTGCCTCCAGTTTCAATCACCTCTTATTTACCCCACTGGTGAGGGAGGGATTCCTGACCCAGGGCTATGGGGATGGCTGAACAGAGGACATCCAGCACTGGTCATATTGGTACAGATATACTCACAGCCCTGTGCACACACACGTGCTCACAGCCCAGGGAAGGAAGACACTACATACCACGCAGGGCCACACTGGGGGCTGCACCTTGGGAACAGACTGAACCACAAGGGGCTGCGGGAGGCAGGCTTTGTAGTATCAGGAGGGTGGGAGCAACCCCTGGTTCCTGAAGAAAGATGTAATGGGCTTGTCTGAAATGTTCCATGGGCTGGCTGGGAAGCTGGAATCCACTTCTGGGGAATAAGCAGGAACTGCGCCTGGTCCTTTTGATAAGGAGGGTGGTTTGGCTAAAGGAGCTCTCTGTGGGCACCGAGCGGGGAGGAGAACGTGCATTTAAGCCATTTGAGGCTTTCCTAATTTTACCAGTTGTAAAGATGGCACACAATTTTGAGCCATCATTTCAGGCCTCCCATCACACCTCCCAAGAGAGGCGGCCACGTATCTATGCCCAGTGCCCAACTTTCACTCCCCTCTTCAACTTTTCACTTATCCTTACATCTTATGCTCCGTACTGCTTACAGTTCCATGGCTCTCGCCAGAGTTTGGGTCCTTATCACCTCCCATCTGTGGTGATAACGTCATGTAATAGGCTTCTCTGCCTCCATTTCTCCCCTGGTGGAATCTATTCTTGTCACAGCTGACATAGTAATTTTCACAAAATACCACTTTAACCACATTGCTTCCCAGCAGCAGCCCACAACCCTTCCATAGCTCCCTGCTGAACTTGTGATTTGGCCTCCCCAGTGGTGTGAAAATGCAAGGGTGGCTGGCACAAGGACAGGCCAGCTGAGCTAAAGGTGATCTGCTGAGCTTCAAGAGCCAATGCTCTCACCTCAGGATAAAAAACTAGCTACCTGGCTCTGTGATGCTACTTTCTAAACATGATCAGGTAATAAAACTTAAAAAGTAAAGTTAGTGCCAATTATCTTATTGACATTTTTCTTTCTGGTAAAATAGATCATCTTGGTTGAAAAAAAAAAAGGCTTCTTATTTATCAGAGTCAAAAGGAGTTATTTTCATTTTGAATGATTAAAAAAGATGTGGTTGGAATCATTTTAATTTTTCCTGAATTGATCCTTTGCAAGAAAAAATTGGGGAAGGTAGGTCCATCATAAAGGCTTTCATTTTCCCCGCTAACTCCCCGGATACACTGCCTGTCACGGGGACCACACAGTATCTTCATCACATAAATCCATCACTCACTCATCCAGCTGACTTTTTAAAATAGTCTTTATTTTTTAGAGCAATTTTAGGTTCCCAGGAAAATTGAATGGAAAGTGCAGGAAGATCCCATATACACCCTGCTTCCATACTTGCACAACCTCCCCCACGACTGACATCCCACACCACGGGGTACATTTGTTACCTTAGATGAACCTATATTGACACATCATTTTCACCCAAAGTCCATAGTTTACATTAGGGCTCACTCTTGATGTCAGATGTTCTATGGACTGGACAGATGTATGATGACACGTATCAACCACTGTAGTATCACACAGTATTTTCAGTGCCCTCAAAATTGCTCTGTGCTCTGCTTATTCATCCCTCTCCCCTCACCCCCAACCACTGGCAACCACTGATCTTTTTATTGTCTCTACTATTTTGTCTTTTCCAGATGTTACATATTGGAATCGCAATATGTAGCCTTTTCAGTTTGGCTTCTTTTACAGAGTAATATACATTTAAGTTTCCTCCATGTCTTTTCATGGCTTGATAGCCCATTTCTTTCTAGTGCTGAATACAATTTCATTGCCTGGATGTACCACAGTTTATTTATTCATTTACCTGCTCAAGGACAGCTTGGTTGCTTCAAAGTTCTGGCAATTAAGAGTCAAACTGCAGAGGGGAGGGTATAGTTGCATGGTAGAGTGCATGGTAAGCATGCACGAGGTCCTCGGTGCAATCCCCAGTACCTCCATTAATCAATCAATCAATCAATCAATCAATCAAATTATCCCACCCCTCCCAAAGCAAACACACAAACAAACAAAAGAATCAGACTGCATCTTACACACATTTAGCCTTGTAAACAAACCTACCTGGGCTGGCCAGGCCAAATGAGACTGTGGTGGGATTCCCAAAATGCAGCAGCATCATTAAGCACTGCTATACACGGGGAGTGTTTAAGACAGCTGCTAACTCCACCCATGCACAGGGCTGCATTATAGGATGCAGGTCTGGGCACTTTTCAGTGATACCAGATTTCCCCAGTAGAAATTAGATGGTTAGCCACCACAAGCATTTACTGAGTATATTCAATGTTTGAGTGGGTGATGAGGTAGGTAACATGACTAGCTGCCTCAGGAAGGCTGGAGAGCTGCGTAGAGAGCTCTTTACTACAATAATGTTTGTAACAATTAATATTTATTGAGCAAGTACTAAGTGCCAACTACTACTGGAAGGTATTTCCTCCAATCCACACAGTGACCCTACAAGGACATGGTACAGAAGAGGGAGCTGAGGCTTAAGAGGGTTAAAAGAAAGCCCTCTCCAGCTGAACCGCATTCAGGACAACCTGGACCTGTCTCCTGTCCATTTGTTGGTGTCCACAGGAAGCTACTCCTTGAACTCTAAGGTCCAAGATTATGTTCTCTGTTACTTTCCTTCTAAGCCAAGCACAGGATTAAGGATGCCAAAGAAAAACTTTTCCTTGGATTCCACATACACACCCAAATCCTAAAAAGTACAACAGGTCTCATCCTAGCCAGGAACCTTGATGCCTTCCTCACAAACAGCTTGGTCTCCTGAATTAGAGCAAGATGAAGACAGCTAGCCAGACAGGACTGTTCACTTAAGAGGGAAAGGGAAGAAGGGAAGTCATTCTGAGCCTTTGGGGTAGCAGACTCTGCAGTTTTTGGCTATCTGACCCAAGAGATTTCTGTGACAAGCTTTCCAGGAGATATGTTGATTGAAAAAGAAGACTGGCCAGGGAGATCAGAAAAGGAACAACCACCATAACAAAATAACAAAATACTAAATAAAGCAAAGCAAGTAAAGGAATTAACAAAATACAAGGAGAAATTATTAAACTGAAAACAGTAAAACTAATATAAACAAGCCCCAAAGCTTAACAATAAAAATATGATAGGTAATCCATACTCGTATTCAATGGAGCTGGTCTAGCTACTGCCACTGCTGAATGTCCAACTGACTAGCAACTGTAACAACACTGAGTTCCCAAGAAAGTGCCATCCTTCATGGAGACCAACCAATTGGTGGTAAGCTGGTTATATTGAACTCCTCCCACTCTGCAAGGGTCAGTGTTCCCTCTTGACTAGAATGGACACATGTCACAGGTTTTGATTTGCCTTTCCAACATCATTGTCCAAGGACTTCTAGAATGTTTCATCTACCAACACAGAATCCTGCACGGTAACACAAAAACCAAGGGATTCATTTTACAGCCAGGGAGGCAGGCTGTGGGCACATGACCATGGGATCCACTGATTCTATTATTCACCACTCCACCCAGAAGTTGCCAACCTGATTAAGTAATGGGATGACAATGCTGAGGTGCCAGCCTAGGAAGGATACTATCTTCTAGGATGCAGAATGCAGCCTAAATGATGACCACTATGTAGAGCTATGTCCCCAGTGGGTAGAATTCATGAGTCCAGGAGTCAAGGGGCAGGGGGATGGCTGGGAGAGGATGGCTGTGCTTACCATCACTCCCAGTGATCCATTTGGGAAACATAGGCTTATAACTCCTACAAGCCTCTGTCTGCAGGTTTAGAGGTCTTGGTTCCCAGAGGGAGAAACTCTTCCAATAGGACTCACAGAAAAAGTGCCATTCAACTTTAAGCTGTGACTGCTGCTTGTTCACTTTAGGCTCCTTGAGCAAAGAGACCAGCAGAGAGGCAGAGGGATTACTCCCTTGGCGGGGGTAACTGGCCCTGACCAGCCGGAGTAGGTGGACTACTTTTACACAGTGGGACAAGGTAGATTACATTTGGCACCCGGGTAATCCATTGGGTGTCTCTTGGTTCTCCCCTGCCCACGTGATGGTAAATCAACAAGTGCAGTTACTCTGACCTGAGGAGGGCATAGCAACCAGGGACTCAGAAACCTCAGGGGTGAAGAGCAGGGTTCCCCTCAACAGGATAGCCACCTAGACTAGCAGAGGCACTAGCTGGGGCTGAGGAATATCAAGACTGGATAGTAGACAATGAGCATCAGTTGTACCAAGATCAGCTGTAGCAGCAGGGGCTGCAATTTGTGTCATTAACCTTATTTCAAGTTTCTGCAGGGAATGGAGGTAAGTGGAGGACATGCTTCCAATGAAATGAAGTTATTATTCTAAATGGTACACTGAGTGCACAAGGGGTGGACTGTCCAGGGACACTGTGCGTGGCCTGGAATCCCTCCTCAGGACTGAGGTGCTCACTCCTCCAGCTGTTGGAGGAGTGTTGTTTGCTGGTGGCATGGCTCTCAGTGGAGTCTCTCCCCAAGAATTGCCCTTGACTGAAGGAAGCTACCTCACGCAAGATCATGTTCCTTGCTGGTCAGCCAGGACCTAGTTGACATGAGGGTCCAAAGACCTGGCCCCCTACCTCAATTTGAGACATTTCTGGATGGTCTTCCCAGCTTCAGAATTGAGGCCTCTGCATCACAGCTCAACTTCTCCCTCCATCCATCCTGTTTCCCTCACTCCCTCATGGTGTTGTTCCTGCAAACACACCCAAAAATCCACCTGCACGTAAATCTCCATCTCACAGTCTGTTTCCTAAGAAATCCAACTTATAATCCAGGTGATTGGACATTTTAGAAGCTGGCTCCACCTGCTATTTTGTGGCTACCAACCACAGTATCCTTAAGAGGCAAAAGGGAAACTGAGGGCAGGGAGTATAGAAAGATGGCAGAGAAATCCCAGGAATACCCTCCTTGTATCCTTGGCTAATGGTTGGCTGTTTAGGGCAACAGCAGCAGGAGGAGTGAGGACAGAAGTTCCACAGGCTCAGACGTTTTCCTTTTCTCTCAATGTTTCTCACAGCGCCTGAGCCAGAGGGCCCTTCTCATCACTCTTTTGCACTGATTATTCTGCCTTTTGTGGCATCTTTGAGAGGCCTCCCGTTAAGCAATCAGCAAAAAAGCTAACTACCGCCAGGAATGAAAATAAACGTGCTCCTTCCACTCTGCTCTTAAATGTCTCCTCAAAGAGACACTAAGGGATATATTTCCTAAGCAGGACATGGCTTAACATCTTTCTTTTAAAAAGGACTTTTAGCAGCCTACAGTAAAAGGTAACTTTATCCAAAAGGAAGCTTTATCAACCTCAGAATCATTTTTTCACATTTCAACTTTCTAAAAGTGATGTAATCGTCTATTTGTCACCAAAAGACATTTAGAGCATTTAGAAACAAAGGTATAGACAATGAATGAATCAGAAGATTACCACTTGTGGTTTTGGGAGCCCAGCACAGAGAGGGGAATTTGGCTGTACACTTCAGCCAGATTTTCCCACAGTTCCAAATGTAGACGTCTCCATGTTTTTCAGGTCGGCATCGGAGTAGGGATACATGGCAAGCAGAAGAATGAAAAAAACGGTAAATGAAGGGTTGCTGCTGCTTCTGCCTTGCCGCCAGGCAATCATACCGAGGGAACCAGAGAGTGCAGGTAGGTTCAAAGAGACCAGCCGTCAGCGAGCTCCCCTCCCCGCTCAGGGCCTCTCCCAGGCTCACTCTCCAGGCCCCAGGAAGCAAAGGCAGGAGATTGCCCCTTGATTTGTATTATAATTCTCTCCACTCAGGCAGAAAGTAGGGCTTTGTGAGTGCCAACTGGTGTGTGGAAGGAGATGGCTGGAGGTATTTCCTTCAGCCTGTCCCTGGCTTCCTGCCACGCAGGTAAGGACTGTTGTGTAGAATGAATGCTATCCGTGCCACCTGAGAACCTTCAGGTCACTAAAGGGACAGTGTATCATAAGATGCATTGACGCAGCATCCCATCGGCCTCACAGTCAATTTCCTAACACACTGGCTGTCCTCTCCTCTCTTCCAGAGGCTGAGCTGTCTGATATGCTTTTCCGCCAGCAGATGGCTTGACATCTCATGGCTGGAATACACAGTTATAAGAATAAGCACAAGCAGAAGGGGGCCCTGCCCCACCCCCTTGCTCTTCCTCGGTGGGGTCTCCAGTCCTGACCCTCCTTTCTGCTCTTCCTGGCATCATTCTCTGGCTTCTTTCCCGAGCACCAGGGTAGGGATATCATCAGAAGGCCCAGGAGCTTCTTTTATCAAGATGGCCTCACAGAAGAGCCACTTTGCACCTACCAGCAGTAACTGAGCCAGGATGTGGTGATGCTGAGAAACGCCGCCACATACTCTAGAGGAGGGCTGGGGACGCAGCAGGGCAATGCCTTCACACACACCCACGCTGCTTTCACCGGCTCACACCCAGGTCTGGGCAACACTGGCTCCACAGGGGACATTTTCTATAGCAATCCAGAAGGCTCTTCATTTGTTTTCATTTAGGAATGGTTTTAATCCTTGAAGATGGCTGCAGTCTGACCAACATGCCCACCTGCAGGCTCAGGAAGACTTCTGGTTCCACAGAAGAACAGAGGACTGTGTTCCATCACGGCCCAGATATTTTTACAGAACATTTTTCTGAACCTCTACTTCATTTGCCAAGTCCTCTCATCAGAAGCCTTTCTACCATCTGCAGGTCCAGCGATCTCATTCAGTCCTGTGGCTTTAGTCAGCTTGCCCATGGAAGAGATGAAAGAGATGAAACATGACCGCTGCTGTGGTGGAGTGAGCTGGTGAAGACACTTTGTGTGTGATCAGGCTGCTTCTAGAAAAATCTCTCCACCCTGACAAACTTCTGTGTGCTAACTATGGATAGAAAGTTGGCTGAGAAAACACTGTTCTTAAGTCCTGCCATTGAGGTGTGGCCCATGCGATGATGGAAGCGTGTACAGAAACAGCATAGGAAGAACCAAATTATCCTTTTTCTTTCTTTTTTGTTTTGTTTTGTTTTGTTTTTTTCCTTTGATGAAGAGGTGGTCAGAAACCCTCACAGACAGGTGAATGGGATGTTAAAATACAGGCCACAAATGCAGGACTCACTGGAAGGAATATGGGCCCTGGAGTCACACATCAAGGTCCAATATTGCCTCTCCTCCCCATCAGTTGTGGGGCCTTGGGTAAGTGACTTAACCTCTCTGTGTCAGGGTTTCCTTCTCTACAAAATCAGGAGAAACGAAAGTCCCTGTCTCACAGGCTTATTGTGAGGACTGGATGGGTTAACACACGTGAAGCTCTTAGCACAATCTCAGGCATATATTAAATGCTCGGTAAACATTAGCTAGCAGACAATTTTGAAACATCTGCTTTTATTTTTCCTGTGATGGGAATCTTTCCATCTTGCCTTACAAAAGGAGAAGAAAAGCAAAACCCAAGAGATGGGGAGGAAAGAAGAGAGGAAAAAAAGATGGAGCTGGAAAAGTGAAAAAAGTGAAGAAGCAGGAGGCAGGTCCTGGGGGTGGGTGGCAGGGTCTCCCACGTGGGCTAAGAGAGAGACGTCTCCCCTGGAGGAGTGAGTTATATATTCCAAAGAAGACGCACTGCCCAGGGTCTCACAGGAACCAGAATGAGATCATTCACAGGGCTTCTGAGAAGGCTGAGAGGCTGAGTGGCCACAACTGCGGAGAGGGCACACCCTACAGTTTCACATGTCAACCCAGGAAGTGATACAGCATCAGCAATGGGGAAACTGAGACAGGGCACCCAAGGACGCCCGGCCACACACTTAACATGTGCTGTCATGTGTGTTATGTGTGTTGTTATATGATATACAGAATCTTCTATTGATTAAACTTTTTGATATAAATATGAAACCAGAGTATTAATCTACTGCTTTATATCTTTAAGAATGCTGGGGAGAAGGGCAGGGAGCACCATGTCGTTTGACTATATTTCATGCCATTTAGTACCTGGCAAGTGTGTGTTAAAAAATGACTTGATGTGGGTTCCACCAAGGGATGAAGAGGTGTTTCCAGGTTGACAAGCAGGAACCAGACAGACATACTAAGCAAGGGGAAGAATGTGTCTGAAGCCTAAATATGAAGAGCAGCATGGTTTACACAGGATGCACCGGCAGTAGGGTCTTACCTGAGCCTAAAGAGCCAGGAGAAAAAGAAGAGGCTGAGGGCTGGGCTGGGCTAGGACATTGTGTGTCTTGTCTGGACATTCGAATCTCATCTTTCTAAGCTGTGAGAAATCACTGAATGGTGTTGAGCAGGGAAATGTCAGCTTAGAAACACAGCGGAGAAGGGTTTCAAAGGGACTGCATTTGGACAGTGGGAAAAATATGGTCTTCATCAAGTCTTGAGCTAAAGCAGAAGGATGCCAGGGGATGGGCAATGCACCTCCTGGAAGTGAAATCAGAACTTGGAGAGCTTATCAATAACAGAAGGGATGACTCCCTGGTTTCTAGTTTGGGTGATTGAGGGGGTGATGATGGCAATTCAGACAGAGTGTGTACAAGTGTGGAAGATAACTTCCTTTTTGGACGCAGGATGGAGAGGAGTGGCTGGTGGGTAGGGGAATGTGTGTATTTACAAGTAGAAGGAGTGGAGTTAGTGAAAGACGCTTTCTGAAACTCAATGGACAAGACGTTTAGGTTACCTACTGTTTTAAATTATCTTTGCTACCTCTCTTCTGCAGAGAGGGAATATGTAAGACACTCCAAAGGCAGAACCAACAACTCACATTTGCTACGTGCTTCCTTTGTGACTTCTTCAGGGAGTTAAGTACTTTACCTATATTACCTCACTTTCTCCTCAAAAGAGTCTTATGAAATGAATATCATCGTTGCTAGTTTACAGGTAAACAAATTGAGATTCAAAGGGATTGGGTAATGTGCTTAAAAGCCTCACAGTTAATAAATGGTAGAGCTGAAACTACTGTATGAGAGTAAAGAAAATTTCAGGAAAGAAGTAAGAAGAATTTTTCATCATTCATATTCAGTGGAGGGAGGGAAAGACTGATGAGAAATTTGGATGAACACATGCATTTTGGCAACTTTATTAACAACTTACATTTATTTTATGTTCATGCTTTCAAAACATGTTCACATGCCTTTATCTCAGACTTCTCACAAAATATCTACATGAGGCTGCCAGGACTGACGCTAGTATTGCCACCAATCAATGAACAAATGTTTGTCCAGCATCACCATTGAGGGAATCACTGCTCACAGGGTGTTTGCTGAGTTTCCTTCATGCTCCTGCTCATGGGAGTTTACAGCTGCTAGAGAGTTGTTACAGGGTACAGTGTAACAACAGGATGGAGGATGCATGCTCAGGATCTCATGAAGGCTATAAATCATTACTTTTTAAACTATATCCCCCAGATCTTAATGCCTCTAGGGCAGTGGTTCTCAAAGGGTGGAAGGATTTTGTCCTCTGGCAAAATGGGGGACATTTGGCATTGTCTGGAGATGGTTTTCTCATTCTCACAACTTTGGGTAGGGGGTGCCACTGACATCTAGTGAGTAGAGGGCAGGAAAGCGGACATTCATCCTACAAGGCACAGGACAGCCCCCACATCAAAGAATTAGCCAGCCCAGGAGGGCAATAGTGCCAAGGTTGAAAAACCTGCTCCGAGATAACAGTTACTTAACTTGAATTTCATTTTTTTAATTATACTTAATTTTAAAATAGTAATAAAACAACAGATATACTGAAAATTATTACATACTAAATTTTAACACATTATACTCAGCAAAAGATTAACTTGTGCTGCCAAATTAAATGTTTTTGCGGAGAACTTGGACTAAATCTTCCTGGCATAGTTATTGTAAAGGAGAACGATTTCTTAACAAGATTATCCACTCAGAAGAATATCCTACAATTTCCAGGTAAGTCATTATTTTTTTTAAAGTGACCATTTCTAACTCTGTGTATATCAGGGTTTTCTCAATAAAACACAAACAAATTTAGAAGCTGAGGCTGACACAAGACTGCAAACTTTCATCCACATCACTTAATTTCATATTTTTGTATTTATGAAACAACCTAAATGATTGACTTCAAAAGTAAATGTCCTTAAGTTTGAACTTACAGATTTGAATTAATGAAATAGTGACCTCATCTGGAAGAAAAAAATAAAGGCCTGTGCTACTAAAAAGAAATTTTAAAACCACTGGTACAGGGCGTAAGATCCAGGGCCTGGCCCTCAAAGTGTGCCATTCAGACAGGCAGCATCAGCTTGTCCAAGTGCTTGGTGCACGTGCAGAATCCCGGTCCCCACCGCAGACCTCCTGCACCAGGATCTGCACTTCAACAGGCTCTCGTGCATCTTAAAGAGTTTGAGAAGTGCTTGATCTACAGGCCTTCACAGAAATGGACTCAAGTAGGGCCTAAGGTAGTAAGGCCCGCAGGCACGTGGGGGTGATTTCAGCAGGGCATGATCCGAATTAACTACACAGGGAAATGCGAGGAGGGCATTCCGGGTGGGGGAGGGGCAAGGGGAGGGGGCTGGGAACAGACCACCCTGGCCAGACGCCGGTTCTGGCAGCAGAACCCTTCGGAGAGGTTTGAACTTGGGGCTGAGAGAGGCCGGCCACCAGCCAGCCCCCCACCCCCGCCCCCCGCGCTGCTTCGGGTCCTCTTACCTTGTTGACCGAGCAGCCTCCGCTGAGTTCCAGGCCAGGGTCCCCAACCACGTCGCCACCATGAATCAATTAAACCTTCAATAGCCCCGAGAAGTTGGGGCTCATTATCTCCATTTTCTAGATGGGGAGCCAGCCACTTCCGGAAGCTGTAATTACCGAAGGTCAGAGGGCACCTGCGGCCGGAAGCCTGGGCCGTAACAGCGCGTTCCGGCCCTTCCAGCTTCTCCCGCCCGGGGCACAGAGGCCGCCCCTGTGAGCTCGGGCCGGGAGGGGGTGGGCTGCTGGCACCTCCTCTCAGGCTGGGCTCTGTGGAAAGAGCAAGACTGGAAGCTCCGCCCGAGGGAGCAGGCGGCGAGGGGGCTGCTGGAAAGATGCTGGGACGAGGCAGCCTTGGAAAGTGAGGGTGGGGACCATGCTGGGCAGGGTGCTGAGGGGAGGGCTGCGAAGGAGGCAGCCAGGGGCTGTTCCCGAGAAGAGCAGGAGCTATGACAGCCCCCCAGTCCAGCAGCGAGGTAGCTTCAGTTGAATCAAGAATAGGCTAGTTTTCTTAAGAATACAAACAGGCCGAACTGAAGGCTTGTGTGTCAGCTGAATTCTTCACAGGCCCGCCGTATAAGCCCTGGGAAACAGAAGGTGCAGCAGGGCTGGTGGCCTTTGCTAGGTGGCTGTGGACACTTCTGGGGACAGAGCAAGGGCTCCTGGTCCTGGTGGAGGCTGCATTGTGGCCTGCGGCATATCCGTGGAGGGTGGGAGACAGAGGCGGAGGTTGCTGGTGGGGAGAAGCATTGCTTCTGCCTGGGACCTCCTGATCAGCCCTAATTTTGCTAGGAGTCTGTCACAGCTTTCCCTTGACCGGATTCTAGCAGAAGGCCGAGTGACCAAGGGATAAGAGGAAGGGCCTCCATCTCAGCAGGGCCCCCTCGGCCGCCATCCTGAAGTCGGAGCAGCTGGGACGCCCCCTTGGCCCCGCCCCCACCGCTCAGGGCATCTGTTGACATCCAGCTGGGACCCCTTAGCTCTGCCTTGAGGCTGATTCATCAGCTCCTGGAGGCTGAGTGTGTCTAGGCCCTGCCTCCCCTTGATGCTGCCCTTTGATTCCTGGCTAATGATTCCCAGCTGTGCAGGGTCCTGAGTTTGTTCGAACTTTCTGGGAAGAAAAGGCTCTGAAACCTGAGCCCTTTGCTAGGTGGCTGCGGACACCTTGGGGACAGAGCAAGGGCTGCTGGTCCTGGTGGAGGCTGCACTATGACGTGGGACATATCCGTAGAGGGTGGGAGGCAGAAGCTGAGGTTGCTGGTGGGGAGACCAGGGAAGTCACCCTCACCTCTTGGTATCTCAGGCCTCCTGGACAAGCCTCAGGCGTGAGATCTGTCCCTAAATTCAAGGAGTGATCTTTGGGACAGGTCTCAGCCGAAAGAGTCTAGGACTTGACCGGAGCAGAGGGACATGGTTTTTTTTGCCTCTCCCCCAAATTCCCAAAACTGACTCTTCTGGGATGTTTAGGATCTGTTCCTGACAGCTGCAAAAACCCAGGGAAGGGGTAATATTAAGGTGAGAACTCCTTACTATAGGAAGGCTTCTGTAAGGTACAGCTAACAGAAATTGGCAAGGTTGGGGAGAGGTGAGAAAAGTGCGGAGGCCCCAAGTTCATTGTTACATACGTGGTTAAGGGGTCCCCTAGGAAGGGTGCTCCTCTGTCAGGTGGTCGTGTGGGTGCATGAGAATCTCTGGGGGAGCACTTCTGGGGAGGGTGGGGGGAGAAGAGAGAAAGGAAGACAATGAAGCTCAAAGCTGAGTGGTCAGCCCAGCGCCAGCCCCAGCCCAGGCACCTGATTTCAAAACCTGGAGCCCTAGGCGAGATAGCATGGCCCTGTCATCAGATACTACATAGCCACTAAACCACACTGTTCTTTAAGACTATTTAAGTAGATGGGAAACCCTCATGATGTATTCATAAGTGAAAAAAAAAGTTTGGATTACAAATAGTACATACAGATCCCACTTATTTTGTTGAATGCACAAGCAGACACACACACGTACATCCAGTATGGTAACTGGAAGTCACCAACACATCCACAATGGTTATCTCTTCATAGTAGCCTTGTGGGTTATGTTTATTGTCTTCACGTTTTTGTATATGTTCCAAATTTCCTGCAATCAATGTGCCTTGCTTTTGTAAACAGAGAGGACAATAACTGTTTACTTAAATGTGCCACAGGTTCCCTTTAAACTGTGCGAAGTGTCAAAGTCAGTGTGCTGTGGGCCACTGAGCTGGGGGCTCAGTGGCAAGGTTAGTTGCCCCAGAGCACCTCTTCCCCCTTCTTCCTTCCTGCAGGAGCCTCAATGCTATCTCTGTCACGCTCCATTTTCCCTTCCAGAGCCACTTCTCTCTTCTTCACTTTGAGCCCCGGGAGGCTGCCCTTTCTGGACATCAAAAGCCTCAGTGGGGTCTGGCTAATAAGGGATGCAGGCAGGAGATCAAAGGCAGACAGGAGCTTGAGGCTGCGGTATTGATTCCTCTGGCTTCTCCCAGTGGGCTGGCTGTGTCTCTCTTTTGGAGTCTGTGGCTCCTTCAAAAGGCCCACCCCACACAGCTGTCTCCAGGTTCCCTGCCCTACCCCTGCAGGCTTTGGGGTGGAGCAGTAGGCAGAATGGTGGCTCGACAAAAGACACGTCCACATCCTCATCCCTGGATCTGTAAATGTGACCTTATTTGGAAAAGGGGTCTCTGCAGATGTAATTAAGTTAAGGATCTTGAGATGAGGAGATAATTCTAGATTATCCAGGTGGCCCAAAATCCAATGACAAGTGTCCTTATAAGACAGAAGCAGGAGATTTGACAGATGGAAGAGAGGAGGCAATGTGACTGTTGGGGCAGAACTGGAGTGACATGGCCACAAGTCAGGGAATGCCGACAGCCACCAGAGGCTAGAAGGCAGAGACCAGAGTGTCCCCTAGAGCTTCTAGAGGGAGTTCCCAACTTTTAGCCCCCAGAACCATGAGAATAAATTTCTGTTGTTATAAGCCACCTATTTGTAGTCATTTGTTACAGGAACTGTAGGAAACTAAAACAGGTGGTAATGGGTGCTCGGTTAATAGCTCTGGTGGTAGCCGTGGTGGTGCCCTGGTATTTTTGTGGTTTCTCTATGCCTTCCCCAAACCTTTGTAAATAATCCCACTCTTAAACTCTCCTCCAATCACCCAGTTGGTGTGAGTCACCCATTTCCTGCCTGGAGCCTGTCTTACATGGTTTCTGCCTCCCCCACATCCAGGGGTGGATCCTGATTCGTCCAAGCAGTCTCCTAGCTCTGGTCAAGCAGAGGGAAACCTGGGGGCTTCTGGGACAGCTCCTTGCTCCTGTGAGGGAGCCACAGGAAGAGACGGTCCTCCCCTCCCACGCCTTCCTCTAGACTTGAACATGTCTGGGCATGATGCCTGTCATCATTCTTGACACCACTGTGAGGCAGCTAGTGAGCCAGTGAATCCATCTACCAGCACTGAAGGTGGTCCTGCTCTGGCCTTTCTGTCACATGAAGTAATATATTTCTATATGTCTTATTTCAGTTCAGGTTAGCGTTACATTGTTAGCGGCCGGAAGCCTATTAAATGATGGAGAATTAGATTGGGTGTATGTTGCCTTAAGGCGAAGGTGGTCAAATGGCTTTAAATATCCCAGCAACTTAAACCAAAACTTCCAAAACTTGAAAAATCTTGATAAAAGATATTCATGACATATTCAATGTGCTCACTCTTGGTTGGCAAATAGTAGGAAAACAAAATGTGTGGACATTTATAGTCAACCACCATGCTAAACGGGGAGAGGGCCCGAAACAACAGTAATAAGGTACAACGAAACAACTCTGTGTAACATAGCGGGGTTTTCAGTTCAGCAAATAGCCATTAAACCCGCTATGTACTAGGCACTTAGCACTGGGATATCAAATGGGAATGAGATATTGGTCATTTTCCTTGAGAAGCTCATAGATTGTTTTTAAAAAATCTTTCTTTCCCAGGTTATATTTTATCCAAATCACGGAAAAATAAATGCAAAACTTGTACTCCTCACTTTCTGTACTACTGTTGATTGTGTACTTGGTGAGAAATGAACTCATTAAGGTCAAAATGAATGCAATTCAGAGGCAGAAAAATAGAAAGGAATTTGATTCAGAAAGATCACATACACAAATTGTGGGAGCAAAGTTGATCTTTACCCAGAAATATTGAAAACTAAGTTGTGCTTGTAAAGTATTATTTGGAACTGTAGCCAAGTATTTCCCAGGGTCCCAGTTTGAAGAGAATTGGTTGAAGGCTTCTGGGGGTGGGGACTATCGTTATAGCATAGCCTGTGCACCAAACTTCAGAGAATAAAACTGATGGAGATAGAGCCATTTATTCACCATCCTAGACCTCTGCCCCACAGTTCCAGGACCTGGCAGTAGACGTCCCTCAGCAAGTATAGAGGGGTTCCTCAATCAAAAACCACTGCCACCAGCCTGCTAGTTCAGTAGATAGCCATTCCTTTGAGTCAAGTAGGACTACTCCACAAGTCCTCTTTAAAATACTAGGACCATTGGGAGGGATATACAAATTAATTCACAACAGTAATTCTTTTAGTTTTCAACCGAGCTCTGAGAAAATGGGGCACTGGGGATGAAGAAGGGAGCTTAAGGAACTGTTGTTTGGGAATTCTGATACAGCTGGCTCATTCAAATTGGAAATCCCTGGGAGGCAGAAGGCTGAGTGAGGGGCCTGGTGACTAACCACTTACTTGTGCCTCTCTCCTTGGCCCTATTTCTCTTCTCTGCCTAGCCATCCTCTTTTGAGAAATGCTTAAATAGAAGCTAGCCTCATCCAATGAACTTTCCCAAGGTTCACTCCATGGGACACTGGTTCTACAAGATACTCTTAGAAGATGCTGTGTACTGAAAGCCCTTGGAGAGTCATATGTAGGCATGCACGCTGATGCCTCTGAGAAGTCCTGCAGATGGGAATCCTAACTGGTGTTCACATAACCCAGCATTTCCCAAACTTTTTCTTTTTTGATAAAAGAATTCTTTTGTGCATATGAATTATGTCTTTGAAACATATTCTGAGAAATGCTTATCTGATGCTTGTGGTCTTCAATTGCAGCATTTGCAGTCTGAGTTTTCAGATAATACAGTCCTACACCTCCTTCTTTTGCTGTTTTCCCTTGTTGATGCCATCCTATAGCATGGGAGCAGGAAAGAGAAGAGGCCACATGTACCCTGAACCCTCTGCTGTTTCTTGTCGGCTTCCCTAGCAAACGATTTAGTTGGGAACTGAGAATCTAGATAATTCCTTACTTTATAGTGAGCAGATTAGCCACAGATTGCAATTATCCAGACTCTCACTTATTTCTTAATTTGGAAAAGTTGGAGTTGTTCTTAGTAAAACTTGGCTCCTTTAAAAGCAGTAGCCACCTTCGTAAGCTTCTTTTTATTATCTTATAATCATTGGAAAGAGCCAAACATCTCTCCTCCCCAAGGACAGCTGGTTTAGGAAAACTACCATTATTCCTGGCCGAGCATAGTTCAAATAGAATCATGACAGGTGTGACTGGACGTCCAGGATGTTGCCTGGAAGCTGCCAAAGTACCAAGTATCTGAGACCATGAGAGACAGAGCCATGGGCTCACTCTAAAGGGAGAATGCCATTGGAGGATTCTACACAGGGGAGAGACAAAATCTGACATTCATTTTCCTCTGTTACCACCAGAAGAGCAGACCTTTCCAGTCATTTATTGTCTCCTGAACTTAGCAGCCCTTTCCTGCTTTGCTCGTTGTTTGATTTGTCCCAATTTCCCACCCTTCCTTTCCATTCCCTCCCAAACATTTCCATTGTGTCTTCTGGACACTTCTGCCCCCTAACTCCCTGATCTAAAGTTCTCAGCCTGTAACGGCCTTCTCTACCCCTCCCCTCCTGGGGCCTGGCTGGTCCCCAGGACACTATTCCTACAACTCTTTCTGGCAGAGCCTGTTGGATCTCGTAGAGCCCATGAACTTCAGGGTCAGGAGGTGGTGTTCTCTACGTGTTCTCCATTGTTGCTCCTGGAGCATAACTCCTCCTGTTCCCTCTTACAAAGCCCCTGCCTGTCAGAGGGTCCTGCCGCCTGACTCTACAAATAGATCACATGTCCTTGGTCACTGAGAGCTACATCCCCTGTTCTCCGTCTTCCTCTCTGCACTGCACTTCCTCTCTGCCCATCTCAGTGTAGTTAACCACACTGACGCCCCATACAGCACCCTGGATGCTCCCCTTCTCATCTTGAATGACATTTTCTTCCTCCATTCCACCTCAAAGTCGTAGTCTGAACCTTGTCACCACCAGAAACAGTCCGGCCTCTGCAAGCTCAGATGCCCACTGTCTTCCGCAGCCTCCTCTCCTTCAGTGCACTTGTTCGAGGGCAACAATTCTTCAACTCTGTCCCATTGGCTCCACCACTTTTTACTATCCATCAGCTCCCAAGTGCACTCACTCCTCTTGTATGGTTCATGGTCCATCACTGTACACACTCCCTTCAAAAACTCTCATCCTCACAGTCCCTTGACTTCTATTATAGAATCTTACAAAACACTAAATGGATCCAACCATCCATTTCTCCATACCTGCACTCAAGTAATTTAATGTTACTATGGAAAAGCCACGTAAGCAGACTGTTTCCACTTTCAGTTCATGATCGCAGCCCTCAAAGGGCTACTCAAAATAGCTGGGCAATGTTACTGTGTTTTTCCAGTAAACCAGTGTTCATATTTTCTGAGGCAACTTTTCTATACCTTTTTTATCTTTAAAACTCCCACAACCCTTCCTGCTTCTTACCCTCAGCCGATGAAGTCTGCCCATATTTCACTGAGAAAAGGGAAACTAGCAGATGTGAACACCCTCATTTTTCCATCTTAAATCTACACATCTACAATCGTTGGCCTCTTTTTCTTCCCTCTGGTCAGTGTGTCTGTCCCCCATCAAAGGTCCATCAGTCCACTGGTGCTCTGAGTGGCCTCCCTCATCCATTCAGTCATCCCTCATCAGCGTCTCCCTCTCTGCTGGATCACGCCCACTGGTGTACACCCATGCCTTGTATCTCCCCTCTGTTTCTTCTGTCATTTATACCATACTTCTAAATAACACAGCTATTTTTAGCTTCTTCAATTTTATACACTTTCAATTGCTTTCCTGCACCTTCCTCATGCACACTTCCCCCCTTCCATCCTCCCAATGTAATTATATCACCATTTTTGGCTAAATCAATGTTCAGTGTTTGCATTACCATGACTTAAGTACTCACAGCTGAACCATATAGGATGTTATGCTTTTATGGGTCAACCTTCTTTTTCTTGGAGTTACTAATTACCTAATTTTTTCATTGCTTAGTTTTAAAAATATCTATTACTAAATTTTTATCAAACTTGTCAAACTATAAAGCCCCTCTCATGAATTGCAGGTAACCAATCAACATGGCTTCATAGACTTGAGTCCAGTGCCTTGACCCTTGTGGCTGAAGTATGGCTTAGTCGGCAGTGTTGATCCGTGTTCTTGAACGTGGTCCCTCCAGTGTGGTGGTCAGAGAATAGCTGGGCTTCTCACATCACAGCTCAGGACTCCAAGAGTGAGTGTTCTAGCAAACAAGGTGGAAGCTTTATGGCCTTTTAGGACGTTTTAGGTAGTGTTTAAGTTAACACTACATCACTGTTTTGTAATGGCTGACGTAGTCAAAAGCCCACCCAGACTCAAGGGGAGGGGGCATAAGTCTCATGTCTCTATGGGAGGAATGTCAAAGAATATTTGTGGCTGTGTTTTTAAACTGCTAGAGATACACACACTCATACTTGCATTTGAGTGAAATGTCTTTGGAGGGAATCACAAGAAACTGGTAAGGGGAGAAAGGTGACTAGAGACAGAGATAGGAAAGAGACTAACTTTGC